>NC_052336.1:2395597-2553097 GCF_016432855.1 Salvelinus namaycush
CACACGTGATGTGGATAGATTGTATGTGTCTACACACGTGATGTGGATAGTACTGTATGTGTCTACACACGTGATGGATAGATACTGTATGTGTCTTCACACGTGATGTGGATAGATACTGTATGTGTCTTCACACGTGAGTGGATGATACTGTATGTCTTCACACGTGAGTGGATAGTTACTGTATGTGTCTTCACACGTGATGTGGATAGTTTCTGTATGTGTCTACCACGTGATATGGATAGTTACTGTATGTGTCTACACACATGATGTGGATAGATACTGTATGTGTCTTCACCGTGATGTGGATAGATACTGTATGTGTCTTCACACGTGATGTGATAGTTACTGTATGTGTCTACACACGTGATGTGGATAGATACTGTATGTGTCTACACACGTGATGTGGATAGTTACTGTATGTGTCTACACACGTATGTGGATAGTTACTGTAGTGTTAAACACACGTGATGTGGATAGTTACTGTACGTGTCTTCACACGTGTTGGATAGATACTGTATGTGTCTACACAAGTGATGTGGATATACTGTATGTGTCTACACAAGTGATGTGGATAGATACTGTATGTGTCTACACAAGTGATGTGGATATATACTGTATGTGTCCTTCACACGTGATGTGGATAGATACTCTATGTGTCTACTGATGTGGATAAATACTGTATGTGTCTTCACACGTGATGTGGATAGATACTCTATGTGTCTACACACGTGATGTGGATAGATACTGGATGTGTCTTCACACTGATGTGGATAGATTACTGTAAGTGTCTTCACACGTGATGTGGATAGATACTGTATGTGTCTTCACACGTGATGTGGATAGTTACTGTATGTGTCTACACACGTGATGTGGATAGTTACTGTATGTGTCTACACACATGATGTGGATAGATACTGTATGTGTCTTCACACGTGATGTGGATAGATACTGTATGTGTCTTCACACGTGATGTGGATAGTTACTGTATGTGTCTTCACACGTGATGTGGATAGATACTGTATGTGTCTACACACGTGATGTGGATAGTTCTGTATGTGTCTACACACGTAATGTGGATAGTTACTGTATGTGTAACACACGTGATGTGGATAGTTACTGTACGTGTCTTCACACGTGATGTGGATAGTTACTGTAGTGTCTACACAAGTGACGTGGATATATACTGTTTGTGTCTACACAAGTGATGTGGATATATACTGTATGTGTCTACACAAGTGACGTGGATATATACTGTATGTGTCTACACAAGTGATGTGGATAGATACTGTATGTGTCTACACAAGTGATGTGGATATATACTGTATGTGTCTACACAAGTGATGTGGATAAATACTGTATGTGTCTCACACATGATGTGGATAGATACTCTATGTGTCTACACACGTGATGTGGATAGATACTGGATGTGTCTTCACACGTGATGTGGATAGATACTGTAAGTGTCTTCACACGTGATGTGGATAGATACTGTATGTGTCTCACAGTGATGTGGATAGTTACTGTATGTGTCTTCACAAGTTATTGTGGATAGTTACTGTATGTGTCTACACACGTGATGTGGATAGTTACTGTATGTCTCTACACACGTGATGTGGATAGATACTGTATGTGTCTACACACGTGATGTGGATAGATACGTATGTGTCTACACACGTGATGTGGAAAGATACTGTATGTGTCTACACACGTGGATGTGGATAGATACTGTATGTGTCTACACACGTGATGTGGATAGATACTGTATGTGTCTTCACACGTGTATGTGGATAGATACTGTATGTGTCTACACACGTGATGTGGATAGTTACTGTATGTGTCTACACACGTGATGTGGATAGATACTGTATGTGTCTACACACGTGATGTGGATAGATACTGTATGTGTCTTCACACGTGATGTGGATAGATACTGTATGTGTCTACACACGTGATGTGGGATAGATACTGTATGTGTCTTCACACGTGATGTGGATAGTTACTGTATGTGTCTTCACACGTGATGTGGATAGATTACTGTATGTGTCTACACACGTGATGTGGATAGATACTGTATGTGTCTTCACACGTATGTGGATAGATACTGTATGTGTCTACACACGTGATGTGGATAGATACTGTATGTGTCTACACACGTGATGTGGATAGATACTGTACGTGTCTTCACACGTGATGTGGATAGTTACTGTATGTGTCTACACACGTGATGTGTATAGATACTGTACGTGTCTACACACGTGATGTGGATAGATACTGTATGTGTCTACACACGTGATGTGGATAGATACTGTACGTGTCTTCACACGTTGATGTGGATAGATACGTTACTGTGTCTACACACGTGATGTGGATAGATACTGTATGTGTCTTCACACGTGATGTGGATAGATACTGTATGTGTCTACACACGTGATGTGGATAGATACTGTATGTGTCTACACACGTGATGTGGAATAGATACTGTATGTGTCTACACACGTGATGTGGATAGATACTGTATGTGTCTTCACACGTGATGTGGATAGTTACTGTATGTGTCTTCACACGTGATGTGGATAGATACTGTACGTGTCTTCACACGTGATGTGGATAGATGCTGTATGTAGTTCTTCACACGTGATGTGGATAGATACTGTATGTGTCTACACACGTGATGTGGATAGTTTACTGTATGTGTCTACACTCGTGATGTGGATAGATACTGTATGTGTCTTCACACGTGATGTGGACAGTTACTATATGTGTCTTCACACGTGATGTGGATAGTTACTGTATGTGTCTACACACGTGATGTGGATAAGTTACTGTATGTGTCTACACACGTGATGTGGATGGATACTGTATGTGTCTTCACACGTGATTGTGGATAGATACTGTATGTGTCTTTCACACGTGATGTGGATAGATACTGTATGTGTCTTCACACGTGATGTGGATAGTTACTGTATGTGTCTTCACACGTGATGTGGATAGTTTCTGTATGTGTCTACACACGTGATATGGATAGTTACTGTATGTGTCTACACACATGATGTGGATAGATACTGTATGTGTCTTCACACGTGATGTGGATAGATACTGTATGTGTCTTCACACGTGATGTGGATAGTTACTGTATGTGTCTTCACACGTGATGTGGATAGATACTGTATGTGTCTACACACGTGATGTGGATAGTTACTGTATGTGTCTACACACGTAATGTGGATAGTTACTGTATGTGTAAACACACGTGATGTGGATAGTTACTGTACGTGTCTTCACACGTGATGTGGATAGATACTGTATGTGTCTACACAAGTGATGTGGATATATACTGTATGTGTCTACACAAGTGATGTGGATAGATACTGGATGTGTCTACACAAGTGATGTGGATATATACTGTATGTGTCTACACAAGTGATGTGGATAAATACTGTATGTGTCTTCACACGTGATGTGGATAGATACTCTATGTGTCTACACACGTGATGTGGATAGATACTGGATGTGTCTTCACACGTGATGTGGATAGATACTGTAAGTGTCTTCACACGTGATGTGGATAGATACTGTATGTGTCTTCACACGTGATGTGGATAGTTACTGTATGTGTCTACACACGTGATGTGGATAGTTACTGTATGTGTCTACACACATGATGTGGATAGATACTGTATGTGTCTTCACACGTGATGTGGATAGATACTGTATGTGTCTTCACACGTGATGTGGATAGTTACTGTATGTGTCTTCACACGTGATGTGGATAGATACTGTATGTGTCTACACACGTGATGTGGATAGTTACTGTATGTGTCTACACACGTAATGTGGATAGTTACTGTATGTGTAAACACACGTGATGTGGATAGTTACTGTACGTGTCTTCACACGTGATGTGGATAGATACTGTATGTGTCTACACAAGTGACGTGGATATATACTGTATGTGTCTACACAAGTGATGTGGATAGATACTGTATGTGTCTACACAAGTGATGTGGATATATACTGTATGTGTCTACACAAGTGATGTGGATAAATACTGTATGTGTCTTCACACGTGATGTGGATAGATACTCTATGTGTCTACACACGTGATGTGGATAGATACTGGATGTGTCTTCACACGTGATGTGGATAGATACTGTAAGTGTCTTCACACGTGATGTGGATAGATACTGTATGTGTCTTCACAAGTGATGTGGATAGTTACTGTATGTGTCTTCACAAGTTATGTGGATAGTTACTGTATGTGTCTACACACGTGATGTGGATAGTTACTGTATGTGTCTACACACGTGATGTGGATAGATACTGTATGAGTCTTCACACGTGATGTGGATAGACACTGTATGTGTCTTCACACGTGATGTGGATAGATACTGTATGTGTCTTCACACGTGATGTGGTTAGTTACTGTATGTGTCTACACACGTGATGTGGATAGATACTGTATGTGTCTACACACGTGATGTGGATAGTTACTGTATGTGTCTACACACGTAATGTGGATAGTTACTGTATGTGTCTACACATGTGATGTGGATAGTTACTGTACGTATCTTCACACGTGATGTGGATAGATACTGTATGTGTCTACACAAGTGATGTGGATATATACTGTATGTGTCTACACAAGTGATGTGGATAGATATTGTATGTGTCTACACAAGTGATGTGGATAGATACTGTATGTTATTCTACACACGTGATGTGGATAGATACTGTACGTGTCTACACAAGTGATGTGGATAAATACTGTATGTGTCTTCACACGTGATGTGGATAGATACTGTACGTGTCTACACACGTGATGTGGATAGATACTGTATGTGTCTTCACACGTGATGTGGATAGATACTGTATGTGTCTTCACACGTGATGTGGATAGATACTGTATGTGTCTTCACACGTGATGTGGATAGATACTGTATGTGTCTTCACACGTGATGTGGATAGATACTGTATGTGTCTACACACGTGATGTGGATAGTTACTGTATGTGTCTACACACGTGATGTGGATAGATACTGTATGTGTCTACACACGTGATGTGGATAGATACTGTATGTGTCATCACATGTGATGTGGATAGATACTGTATGTGTCTACACACGTGATGTGGATAGTTACTGTATGTGTCTACACACGTGATGTGGATAGATACTGTATGTGTCTACACACGTGATGTGGATAGTTACTGTATGTGTCTACACACGTGATGTGGATAGATACTGTATGTGTCTTCACACGTGATGTGGATAGTTACTGTACGTGTCTTCACACGTGATGTGGATAGATACTGTATGTGTCTACACACGTGATGTGGATAGATACTGGATGTGTCTTCACACGTGATGTGGATAGATACTGTAAGTGTCTTCACACGTGATGTGGATAGATACTGTATGTGTCTACACACGTGATGTGGATAGTTACTGTACGTGTCTTCACACGTGATGTGGATAGATACTGTATGTGTCTACACAAGTGATGTGGATATATACTGTATGTGTCTACACAAGTGATGTGGATAGATACTGTATGTGTCTACACAAGTGATGTGGATATATACTGTATGTGTCTACACAAGTGATGTGGATAAATACTGTATGTGTCTTCACACGTGATGTGGATAGATACTCTATGTTTCTACACACGTGATGTGGATAGATACTGTATGTGTCTTCACACGTGATGTGGATAGATACTGTAAGTGTCTTCACACGTGATGTGGATAGATACTGTATGTGTCTTCACACGTGATGTGGATAGATACTGTATGTGTCTACACACGTGATGTGGATAGTTACTGTATGTGTCTACACACGTGATGTGGATAGATACTGTATGTGTCTACACACGTGATGTGGATAGATACTGTATGTGTCTTCACACGTGATGTGGTTAGTTACTGTATGTGTCTACACACGTGATGTGGATAGATACTGTATGTGTCTACACACGTGATGTGGATAGTTACTGTATGTGTCTACACACGTAATGTGGATAGTTACTGTATGTGTCTACACATGTGATGTGGATAGTTACTGTACGTATCTTCACACGTGATGTGGATAGATACTGTATGTGTCTACACAAGTGATGTGGATATATACTGTATGTGTCTACACAAGTGATGTGGATAGATATTGTATGTGTCTACACAAGTGATGTGGATAGATACTGTATGTTATTCTACACACGTGATGTGGATAGATACTGTACGTGTCTACACAAGTGATGTGGATAAATACTGTATGTGTCCTCACACGTGATGTGGATAGATACTGTACGTGTCTACACACGTGATGTGGATAGATACTGTATGTGTCTTCACACGTGATGTGGATAGATACTGTATGTGTCTTCACACGTGATGTGGATAGATACTGTATGTGTCTTCACACGTGATGTGGATAGATACTGTATGTGTCTTCACACGTGATGTGGATAGATACTGTATGTGTCTACACACGTGATGTGGATAGTTACTGTATGTGTCTACACACGTGATGTGGATAGATACTGTATGTGTCTACACACGTGATGTGGATAGATACTGTATGTGTCATCACATGTGATGTGGATAGATACTGTATGTGTCTACACACGTGATGTGGATAGTTACTGTATGTGTCTACACACGTGATGTGGATAGATACTGTATGTGTCTACACACGTGATGTGGATAGTTACTGTATGTGTCTACACACGTGATGTGGATAGATACTGTATGTGTCTTCACACGTGATGTGGATAGTTACTGTACGTGTCTTCACACGTGATGTGGATAGATACTGTATGTGTCTACACACGTGATGTGGATAGATGCTGTATGTGTCTTCACACGTGATGTGGATAGATACTGTATGTGTCTACACACGTGATGTGGATAGTTACTGTATGTGTCTACACACGTGATGTGGATAGTTACTGTACGTGTCTTCACACGTGATGTGGATAGATACTGTATGTGTCTACACAAGTGATGTGGATATATACTGTATGTGTCTACACAAGTGATGTGGATAGATACTGTATGTGTCTACACAAGTGATGTGGATATATACTGTATGTGTCTACACAAGTGATGTGGATAAATACTGTATGTGTCTTCACACGTGATGTGGATAGATACTCTATGTGTCTACACACGTGATGTGGATAGATACTGTATGTGTCTTCACACGTGATGTGGATAGATACTGTAAGTGTCTTCACACGTGATGTGGATAGATACTGTATGTGTCTTCACACGTGATGTGGATAGATACTGTATGTGTCTACACACGTGATGTGGATAGTTACTGTATGTGTCTACACACGTGATGTGGATAGATACTGTATGTGTCTACACACGTGATGTGGATAGATACTGTATGTGTCTTCACACGTGATGTGGATAGATACTGTATGTATCTACACACGTGATGTGGATAGTTACTGTATGTGTCTACACACGTGATGTGGAAAGATACTGTATGTGTCTTCACACGTGATGTGGATAGTTACTGTATGTGTCTACACACGTGATGTGGATAGATACTGTATGTGTCTACACACGTGATGTGGATAGTTACTGTATGTGTCTACACACGTGATGTGGATAGATACTGTATGTGTCTACACACGTGATGTGGATAGATACTGTATGTGTCTACACACGTGATGTGGATAGTTACTGTATGTGTCTACACACGTGATGTGGAAAGATACTGTATGTGTCTTCACACGTGATGTGGATAGTTACTGTATGTGTCTACACACGTGATGTGGATAGATACTGTATGTGTCTACACACGTGATGTGGATAGATACTGTATGTGTCTTCACACGTGATGTGGATAGATACTGTATGTGTCTACACACGTGATGTGGATAGATACTGTATGTGTCTACACACGTGATGTGGATAGATACTGTATGTGTCTTCACACGTGATGTGGATAGTTACTGTATGTGTCTTCACACGTGATGTGGATAGATACTGTACGTGTCTTCTCACGTGATGTGGATAAATACTGTATGTGTCTACACACGTGATGTGGATAGATACTGTACGTGTCTACACACGTGATGTGGATAGATACTGTATGTGTCTTCACACGTGATGTGGATAGATACTGTATGTCTACACACGTGATGTGGATAGATACTGTATGTGTCTACACACGTGATGTGGATAGATACTGTATGTGTCTTCACACGTGATGTGGATAGATACTGTATGTGTCTACACACAAGATGTGGATAGATACTGTATGTGTCTTCACACGTGATGTGGATAGATACTGTATGTGTCTTCACACGTGATGTGGATAGATACTGTATGTGTCTACACACGTGATGTGGATAGATACTGTATGTGTCTACACACGTGATGTGGATAGATACTGTATGTGTCTACACACGTGATGTGGATAGTTACTGTATGTGTCTACACACCTGATGTGGATAGATACTGTATGTGTCTTCACACGTGATGTGGATAGTTACTGTATGTGTCTACACACGTGATGTGGATAGATACTGTATGTGTCTACACACGTGATGTGGATAGATACTGTATGTGTCTACACACGTGATGTGGATAGTTACTGTATGTGTCTACACACGTGATGTGGATAGATACTGTATGTGTCTACACACGTGATGTGGATAGATACTGTATGTGTCTACACACAAGATGTGGATAGATACTGTATGTGTCTTCACACGTGATGTGGATAGATACTGTATGTGTCTTCACACGTGATGTGGATAGATACTGTATATGTCTACACACGTGATGTGGATAGATACTGTATGTGTCTACACACGTGATGTGGATAGATACTGTATGTGTCTACACACGTGATGTGGATAGTTACTGTATGTGTCTACACACGTGATGTGGATAGATACTGTATGTGTCTACACACGTGATGTGGATAGATACTGTATGTGTCTACACACGTGATGTGGATAGATACTGTATGTGTCTACACACGTGATGTGGATAGATACTGTATGTGTCTACACACGTGATGTGGATAGATACTGTACGTGTCAGACACACACACATGCATAAATGCACACGCATTACAAGCGCATACACACACATGATTTCACACTCACTCACTCACTCACTCACTCACTCACTCACTCACTCACTCACTCACTCACTCACTCACTCACTCACTCACTCACTCACTCACTCACTCACTCACCCACTCACTCACTCACTCACTCACTCACTCACACAAACAAACACACACTCACTCTCACACACAGACACACACTTACTCACACACACACATAAACACTCACTCACATACATAAACACACACACAAAAAGGTATCTGCAGATAACATCTCTCTCTAGTCTAAGTGCCTCAGACCCCAGGGGATTAGCGTTGGCTTAATAGAGGATGGCTCATTCTTTGTTGACTCTGGTTAAGTAGGGCCCGTAACACATCTCATCACCTCTCCCTGCCTAAGGACAAACTGACTCAACGCTGTAGCACAACAGTGTGTCAAGTGTACTTAAATGTCTCTGTTAATGAACAATACAGACAGTCAGTCTGAAAACAAATGTACAATCTAACTGAAGGACAAAACAGGCCGTGCTGACTAACG
Organism: Salvelinus namaycush; assembly: GCF_016432855.1. Lineage (NCBI taxonomy): Eukaryota > Metazoa > Chordata > Actinopteri > Salmoniformes > Salmonidae > Salvelinus > Salvelinus namaycush. Next base: position 2,405,228 of record NC_052336.1, read on the forward strand.
GATAAAAGCAGCGGGTTGCAGTCTTATCACGTCTGGCCAGAATATCAACTGCCATTTTCTGTTAACTTCTCCACGATTCTACATGTTGGTTCTGGAAATGAGTGTTTCTCTCTGCCACATGGCAACATGTGTAGAATAGCATGAGATTAGCTATAAAACAGCACATTTTTCTCTCTGCCCCAAGGCAAAATCTGTAGAATTGCAGGAAATTTGCTTTAAAACTGCACTTTTTTATCTCTGCACCCAAGATAAAAGTTCTGTCTGCACGTTTTATCTACTGTAACTAGTATGTGATCAAAGTACAACACAGCCGATTCCTTAAGTGAAGCAAAACACATTCAACAGAATCATCTCTCAGTGTTTTGAATAACGCTAGCAATATCTCTCTCTTTCATTCACAACTCGAATCCACTCAAAGAAATCAATTAAAAACTTAACACAGAGACTAAACTAATCTTTCATAATTGCATCTTCTCTCCTCGGATGGTTCAGAGTGCAACGGTGAACTAAAGCTGTTTGTTAGAAGACAGTGTTTGCTCACATCGCTGTTGGCTTGGGGGCCATCTAACCAATTAGAGCACAAATACATGGAGTCATTGAATTAGAGCTGAATGCCTGTACGCCGATGCTGGTTTAATTAGATGTGATCCTCATTCAGTTGGTTAGTGGAGCTGGGCTGGAGAAGTAGGACCGTAAAACCAGGGTCAGTGAGGATCATTTGTACCTCCATGGGATTCAGAATGGCTTGGAATCCATCCCAAATGGAACCCTATTTCCTATATGATGCACTACTACTACCCTATGGGCCCTCGTCAAAAGTAGTGCACTATAAAGGAAATAGAGTGCCATTTGGGACGGAATCCCATGGAAGTGCAAATGATCATCACTAACACTATCAGTACAGAGAGGGAGAGTGGAAATGGAGAGAGGGAGGAACAGAGGGATGGGGAGAGAAAGAGAGAGAGAGGCTCCCATGGAAGTGCAAATGATCCTCACTAACACTATCAGTACAGAGAGGGAGAGTGGAAATGGAGAGAGGGAGGAACAGAGGGATGGGGAGAGAAAGAGAGAGAGAGGCTCCCATGGAAGTGCAAATGATCCTCACTAACACTATCAGTACAGAGAGGGAGAGTGGAAATGGAGAGAGGGAGGAACAGAGGGATGGGGAGAGAAAGAGAGAGAGAGGCTCCCATGGAAGTACAAATGAGAGAGAGAGAAAAGGATGAGCGGGAGGGAGAGAGTGTTGGAGGGGGAGAGAGTGTTGGAGGGGGAGAGAGTGTTGGAGGGGGAGAGAGTGTTGGAGGGGGAGAGAGTGTTGGAGGGGGAGAGAGTGTTGGAGGGGAAGTGGAGCATAGCACAATGGAGAGAGAGAAAAAATCTAGACAGTTTGAAGGATGTGAAGAGGGATAAACGGAGAGATAGAGAGAAAAGTGACGGAGAACAGAGGAAGAAAGAGGAGGAATCGGATGGAGATGGGCTTATTGACTGTTATGCAGAGCATGTTCAGAATGCCCCCTTGGCCACCTTGCTGTGACGTTGGCATTTAGGTGGCAGACTGGGCAGAAGGAGGGAGAGAGGGAGAGACAGGGAGAGAAAGAGAGAGAGAGCAGACCCCCTAACACACCCTCACCACCTGCTCTGCTCTGCAATCCTAAAGCGCTTTAAAGGGCAAACTAGGATTCAAAAGCATAAAAGCGGTCACCCTGCTGCTTGTTTTGGTAAACAGCTAAGGGATGTGGCTGGTGTAAAACAATATTATATTTTGAATTATGAGGCATTTATATAATGTAAATGATACAAGAATCAATGGCTATATGTCATTATTTTAAAAGCGTCAAAATGGATGTACAAATGGTTGTTTATTTTTTAAACAGCCTGAAGTCCAACCAGTCTTACTCAATAGACTAGTAAATTTCATTTTGGACAATTCCATAGTCATGATCACACATCGTTTAAATGTAGTGTACGCACATCTAGTGACTTCAGGTGAAGGGCACAAAGGGTAGTGAGATAGATACCCCCTGTTGAAAGCTCCTGCAGGTTATTACATATGTAGTCGTACTTCAACTCACACACACAAAACACGTACACACGCACATGCGCGCAACACACACTAAACACTCAGTTTATATGCATTCATACTTCAACACACGCACATTGACACACACACACCTATACCGTCCATAACAGAGGCTACATTAGCTGTGAGAACGAAGGCCAGGAGGAACACACTGTGTGCCAGACCTGCAGCACTAACGCTAATTAAGTGTCTGCTGGCGCTTGTTAATTACAACATCAATAATGGACAGAGGTGTTGCTTCGTTCAGTTCATTAACAGTGTAACAAGCGTGAACATTTAAAGACAATTTATGCTTGATCTGGAAATGTGGTCCGGAGCCTCGGGAAGAAGGGTGTGATGCAATTGTGGAGCATCTGGAGGCTTGCGAGCTCCATACCGCATCGCCGTGCGCCTCCCAGATTGTTTAACAATGCGGAGAGCTCCATATAGCTTCGTATAGCTCCGCATTGACATGATTGGTTGACGGTAGGCAGGGGCGGAAGGTCCTGTATAAACACAAACTCACTTCCTTGACAACTTCCTTCACAACAGCTCTGCTCTGCGTAGCACAATAAGTATGAATGCTCTGACGTCTGCGGAGGCCACATCGCAGTAAATGCTGTACGCCCACTGCAGATATCCAAATGACCATGCAGAGCCTTTTAGTCAGTGAAAATCCTCAACGCATAAGAAAGGATAGCATTGCACTCCAAAGAGAGATTTGGCACTTGCTTTGGCATTGTTAACATATGTTTCCCATGCCAATAAAGCCCCTTGAATTGAATTGAAGTGAGAGAGAGAGAGAGAGAGAGAGAGAGAGAGAGAGAGAGAGAGAGAGAGAGAGAGAGAGAGAGAGAGAGAGAGAGAGAGAGAGAGAGAGAGAGAGAGAGAGAGGGAGAGAGAGAGGGAGAGAGAGGGAGAGAGAGACAGAGAAAGGGGTAGAAAGAGCGAGCGAGAGAGAGCCGTGATAACTTCCAGCAGCTCCCTCCCGTTGAGCCACCCATACACGCACACACACACACACACACACAACTTGGTCTGACAGTACTGCAATTTTAATCGCTAACATAAGATGCTTTTTACTCACTCGCACCACAGATATAGATACTGTAGAAGGGATTCAATCTGACTGGGTCCAGGAAAGGGGGGGAGTCAATGTCGTAACTGTGCAATGTAATCAACTTTAATATACTGAACAAAAATATAAGCACAACATGTAAAGTGTTTGTCCCATGTTTCAATTAACTGAAATAAAATATCCCAGAAATGTTCCATATGCACAAAAAGCGTATTTCTCTCAAATGTTGTGCACAAATGTATTTACATCCTCTCCTTCGCCAAGATAATCCATCCACCTGACAGGTGTGGCATATCAAGAAGATGATTAAACAGCATGATCATTACACAGTTGCACCTTGGTGGGGACAATAAAAAGCCACTCTAAAACATTAATTTCTCTACCATACCATACGACGTCGTTTTAGAGATTGGCTGTATGTCCAACTAGCTTCACAGCCATTGACCACGTGTAACAACGCCAGCCCAGGACCTCCACATCCAGCTTCTTCACCTGCGGGATTGTCTGAGACCAGCCACCCGGACAGCTGAGGAAACTGTGGGTTCGCACAACAGAATCATTTTTGCACAAACTGTCAGAAACCGTCTCAGGGAAGTTAATCTGCGTGCTCGTCATCTTCACCAGGGTCTTGACCTGACTCCAGTTCGGCATTGTAAACCCACTTCAGTGGGCAAATGCTCACATTCGATGGCCACTGGCACGCTGGAGAAGTGTGCTCTTCACGTATGAATCCCGGTTTCAACTGTACCGGGCAGATGGCAGATAGCAAGGTGGATGTTGATGTCAACGTTGTGAACAGAGTGCCCCATGGTGGTGGTGGGGTTATGGTATGGGGAGCCATAAGCTATGGACAATTGGATTTTATCAATGGCAATTTGAATGTACAGAGATACCGTGACGAGATCCTAAGGCCCATTGTCATGCCATTCATCCGCTGCCATCACCTCATGTTTCAGCATGATAATGCAATGATATCCAGCAACTTCACACAGCCATTGAAGAGGAGTTGGTCAACATTCCACAGGCCACAACCAACAGCCTGATCAACTGCATAAGGCAAATGGTGGTCACACCAGATACTGACTGGTTCTCTGATCCACGACACTACTGTTTTAAAGGTGTCTTTGACCAACAGATGCAGATCTGTTTTTCCAGTCATGTGAAATCTATAGATTAGGGCCTAATGACTTTATTTCAGTTGACTGATTTCCTTTGAAATTGTTGCATGTTGTGTTTATATTTTTATTCAGTGTATATTCAAATATGGGGAAATTGGGTGTTTCAAAGATGTTGTCATGTATATTCACCATAGTTACTGCATTGTGGATACCAGATGATACTGGATGATAGTGTGATACTGGATGATACTGTGATACACTGGATGATACTGTGATACTGGATGATACTGGATGATATTGGGATACTGGATGATTCTGTAATACTGGATGATACTGGATGATACTGTGATACTGGATGATACTGTGATACAGGATTATACTGGATGATACAGGATGATTCTGTGATACAAGATGATACTGGATGATACAGGTATGATAATGGATGATACAGGATGATACAGGATGATACTGGATGATACTGGATGATACTAGATGATACTGTGATACTGGAAGATACTGTGATACTGGATGATGCTGTGATACAAGATGATACTGGATGATACTGTGATTTAAGATTATACTGGATGATACAGGATGATCCTGGATGATACTGTGATACAGGATGATACAGATATGATGATTTATGATACTGGATTATATTAAGATGCTGTGATACTGGATGATACTGGATAATACCGTGATACAGGATGATACTGGATGATACAGGTATGATAATGGATGATACAGGATGATACAGGATGATACTGGATGATACTGGATGATACTAGATGATACTGTGATACTGGATGATACCTGGTGATACTGTGATACTGTGATACTGGATGATACCTGGTGATACTGTGATACTGTGATACTGGAAGATACTGTGATACTGGATGATGCTGTGATACAAGATGATACTGGATGATACATGATACTGGATGATACATGATACTGGATAATACATGATACTGGATGATACTGGATAATACATGATACTGGATGATACATGATACTGGATGATACATGATACTGGATGATACATGATACTGGATACTGGATGATACAGGATGATACTGTGATACAAGATGATACTGGATGATACTGTGATTTAAGATTATACTGGATGATACAGGATGATCCTGGATGATACTGTGATACTGGATGATACCTGGTGATACTGTGATACTGGATGATACATGATACTGGATGATACATGATACTGGATGATACATGATACTGGATGATGCTGTGATACAAGATGATACTGGATGATACTGTGATTTAAGATTATACTGGATGATACAGGATGATCCTGGATGATACTGTGATACAGGATGATACAGATATGATGATTTATGATACTGGATTATATTAAGATGCTGTGATACTGGATGATACTGGATAATACCGTGATACAGGATGATACTGGATGATACTGGATGATATTGTGATACTGGATGATAATGGATGATATTGTGATACTGGATGATACTATGATACTGGATGATTCTGTGATACTGGATGATAATGTGTTACTGGATGATTCTGTAATACTGGATGATACTGGATGATACTGTGATACTGGATGATTCTGTGATACAAGATGATACTGGATGATACAGGATGATACTGGATGATACTAGATGATACTGTGATACTGGATGATACCTGGTGATAGTGTGATCCTGGATGATACTGTGATACTGGATGATACTGTGATACAGGATTATACTGGATGATACAGGATGATTCTGTGATACAAGATGATACTGGATGATACAGGTATGATACAGGATGACACTTTATGATACTGGGTAATACCGTGATACAGGATGATACTGGATGATACTGGATAATACCGTGATACAGGTATGATACAGGATGATACTGGATAATACCGTGATACAGGATAATACTGGATGATACTGGATAATACCGTGATACAGGATAATACTGGATGATACAGAATAATATTGGATGATACAGGATGATACTGGATGATACTGTGATACAGGATGATACTGGATGATACAGGATGATACTGGATGATACAGGATGATACTGTGATACTTAATGATACAGAATGATACTGGGATACTGTGATAGAGGATGATACTGTGGTACAGGATGATACTGGATGATACAGGATGATACTGGATGATACTTAATGATACAGGATGATACTGGATGATACAGGATGATACTGTGATACTTAATGACACAGAATAATACTGGGATAATGTGATAGAGGATAATACTGTGGTACAGGATGATACTGAATGATACTTAATGATACAGGATGATACTGGATGATACTGGATGATACTGTGATACTTAATGATACAGAATAATACTGGGTTACTGTGATAGAGGATGAGACTGTGATACAGGATTATACTGTAATATAGTTATATAATGAATTGTTATCTCAAAATATATTTCCCTCCATAGTTCTCTATACTGTTGTGTTTGCCTTTTGAATAACATATGAAGGCATTACTTAGACATTTGAGTGTCGTGCAAAAGGTGATACATAATGTTAGATCTATTTCTGTGGTATGACTGGGTTTGGGGTAAGCACTTCCCTCCACTGCTAGTGACTGGTCATATGATACATGCATAATTAAACGTCATTACGTAATGCTAATGTCATGTAGCATCATGCTTTCTATCATTAATGAAGACTAGCTGCTAGCGATAGCGTACTCTAGAGCAGCACACATAGGAAAATCATGTTAAGTGGGAGTGACTCAAGCCAGATATACCAATAATTTGCATCAATATAAATATATTTTCATAAATGAATGATGAGAAAACAAAGCAAAACACTTGAAATTCTTTTTAACACATTTGCTGAAGCCTTTATGCTGTTCTTAATCTGTATTTAACGTTTGGTTTTTTGTTTTGTGTTTCATTGCTTTTCAAATGGACAGGATTCAACTTTGCTTAGGGATGAATCCTAACTTGAGAAATGCACGCAACTCTTGACTCTTGTGTAAATCAGGCATTCGTGTCAATGAGGAATGTGTTACTGAGAAATGTGTTACTGAGAAATGTGTTACTCGCACATACAGGTAACTGACTAAATAAAGGAAACACCAACTTAAAGTGTCTTAATAGGGCATCGTGCCACCACGGGCCAGCAGAACAGCTTCAAGGCGTCTGGGATAGATTCTACAAGTGGAACTCTATTGGAGAGATGTGACACCATTCTTCCCACTGGGATAGATTCTACAAGTGTCTGGAACTCTATTGGAGAGATGTGACACCATTCTTCCCACTGGGATAGATTCTACAAGTGTCTGGGACTCTATTGGAGAGATGTGACACCATTCTTCCCACTGGGATAGATTCTACAAGTGTCTGGAACTCTATTGGAGAGATGCGACACCATTCTTCCCACTGGGATAGATTCTACAAGTGTCTGGAACTCTATTGGAGAGTTGCGACACCATTCTTCCCACTGGGATAGATTCTACAAGTGTCTGGAACTCTATTGGAGAGATGTGACACCATTATTCCCACTGGGATAGATTCTATAAGTGTCTGGAACTCTATTGGAGAGATGCGACACCATTCTTCCCACTGGGATAGATTCTATAAGTGTCTGGAACTCTATTGGAGAGATGCGACACCATTCTTCCCACTGGGATAGATTCTACAAGTGGAACTCTATTGGAGAGATGCGACACCATTCTTCCCACTGGGATAGATTCTACAAGTGTCTGGAACTCTATTGGAGAGATGTGACACCATTCTTCCCACTGGGATAGATTCTACAAGTGTCTGGAACTCTATTGGAGAGATGCGACACCATTCTTCCCACTGGGATAGATTCTACAAGTGGAACTCTATTGGAGAGATGCGACACCATTCTTCCCACTGGGATAGATTCTACAAGTGTCTGGAACTCTATTGGAGAGATGTGACACCATTCTTCCCACTGGGATAGATTCTACAAGTGTCTGGAACTCTATTGGAGAGATGCGACACCATTCTTCCCACTGGGATAGATTCTACAAGTGGAACTCTATTGGAGAGATGCGACACCATTCTTCCCACTGGGATAGATTCTACAAGTGTCTGGAACTCTATTGGAGAGATGTGACACCATTATTCCCACTGGGATAGATTCTACAAGTGTCTGGAACTCTATTGGAGAGATGTGACACCATTCTTCCCACTGGGATAGATTCTACAAGTGTCTGGAACTCTATTGGAGAGATGCGACACCATTCTTCCCACTGGGATAGATTCTACAAGTGTCTGGAACTCTATTGGAGAGATGCGACACCATTGTTCCCACTGGGATAGATTCTACAAGTGGAACTCTATTGGAGAGATGCGACACCATTCTTCCCACTGGGATAGATTCTACAAGTGGAACTCTATTGGAGAGTTGCGACACCATTCTTCCCACTGGGAAAAAACTAGTTGAACCAATGTTGTGTCCACATCATTTCAACTAAGAAATTCAATGCGATGACGTTGAATCAATGTGGAAAACTGATTGAATTTGCAAAAAGTCATCAACATAAGGGAATTTCATATTTTTTACACCCAACATTGAACCTAAATCCAATGACATTTTTGGTTTATTTCCAGTTAAATTCACGTTAGTTGACAACTCAACCAAATTCAAATCAAAACTGGACGTTGAGCTGACGTCTGTGCCCAGTCGGTTGTTCAATTGGGTTGAGATCTGGTGACTGAGACACACCCTTTAAACCCTATAAGCCATTTGAGACACTTCTTTTAAAGTCACTGAGATGTCTTCTTCTAGCCAGGGTAGACAAAATAATGATCAACTGGGCATTTTATACATGACCCTAAGTATGATGGGATGTTAATTGCTTAAATAACTCAGGAACCACACCTATGTCGAAGTACCTGCTTTCAATATACTTTGTATCCCTCATTTACTCAAGTGTTTGCTTTATTTTCTAAGTTTTGTTACGCACTAATGAATAGGACCCTGTATGTAACAGGGTCAGCTAAGGTAACATGTCTCCAATGGGCCTGATGCATTAACTCTGTATCTGTACCTCATTACCGGAACATCCTAATTGAATTGACTTGAGAGAGAGAGAGTAAGAGAGAGAGAGAAAGAGAGAGGGAGTGAGGGCCGAGAGAGAGAGGGGGGGAGAAAGAGAGAAAAGAGAGAGAGAGAGGAAAGAGAGAGAGAAGAGAAAGAAAGAGCAGGGAGGAGAGAAAGAGAGAGAGAGAAAGGGAGAGGGGGAGGGAGTGAGGGCAGAGAGAGAGAGAAAGAGAGTGAGGGGGAGGAAGGGAGTGAGGGCAGAGAGAGAGAGAGGTAGAAAGAGAAAGAGAGAGAAAGAGAAAGAGAGAGAGGGGGAGGAAGGGAGTGAGGGCAGAGAGAGAGAGAGAAGGAAGGGAGGAGAAGATTATTTGGAGAGAAAGCGAGAGAGAGCGAGAGAGAGAGAGAGAGAGCGAGAGAGAGAGCGAGAGAGAGAGAGAGAGAGCGAGAGAGAGAGAGAGAGAGAGAGCGAGAGAGAGAGCGAGAGAGAGAGAGAGAACGAGAGAGAGAGAGAGAGAGAGAGAGAGAGTGAGAGAGAGAGCAAGAGAGAGAGAGAGAGAGAGAACGAGAGAGAGACAACGAGAGAGAGAACGAGAGAGAGAGCGAGAGAGAGAGAGAGAGAGCGAGAGAGCGGGAGAGAGAGAGCGAGTGAGAGAAAGAGAGAGAGAGAGAGAGAGAGAGCGAGTGAGAGAAAGAGAGAGAGAGAGAGGGAGAGTGTCACGCCCTTTTTATGTCTCTATTTGGTTTGGTCAGGGTGTGATTTGGGGTGGGCATTCTATGTTTTGTTTTCTATGACTTTGTGTTTCTATGTTTTGGCCGGGTATGGTTCTCAATCAGGGACAGCTGTCTATCGTTGTCTCTGATTGGGAACCATACTTAGGTAGCCCTTTTCCCTCCTTTCGTTGTGGGTAGTTGTCTTTGTTTGTGGCACTATAGCCCTTAAGCTTCACGGTTGTTGTGTATTGTTTATTGTTTTGTTGGCGTCATTCAAATAAAAAGGAATATGTACGCTCACCACGCTGTGCTTTGGTCCACTTCCTTTGACAGAGAGAGAGAGGAAAGAGAGAGAGGGAAGAGAAAGAGAGAGAATGGAGGAGAAGGTCAGAGAGAGAGAGAGAGCGAGAGAGAGAGAGAGGGAGAGAGAGAGAGAGAGAGAGAGGAGACTTCCATGCCCTGAAACAGCTGCTGTGTCTGATCTCTCAGTGGTTGGAGCATGGCAGCTGTCAGAGATAGTTAGGGGTGAGGAGAAGCAGGAGGAGAGAGGAGGGATGAGGAGAGAGAGAGAGGAAGGCAGGTTGGTTAGAGGGAGAAGTCTGATCAGGGATGACACTGAGGGAGAATCAGGCTCATATTCATCCAAGGCCCCTAGGGGTAGTATCCTGACTCGAGATCCACATGCTTAACTCAAACTTCTGTGGAAATCTCTGACATCAATATGATTTATGTTCAAGTCTGAGGTACTGTATGTGCATAGATTTTGGGGTTCAGCCTTTTGCCAATATAGTGGGTGATGAATATCGAAGGGTGTCGTAGTCAAGCTTTGCCTTTCAACATGGAGGATCTAGTGGAGATAAAAGCAGTTTGATACGAGGCGAAGACCTATATGTTTTCCATCCACAGACTTCCGTCAAGGCTTTCGCTGCCGCACCAGATGGTTTCCAGCTTTTCAGGGGATTTCTGCCACGGAAATGTATTGCTTCTAAATCTGACTATTGGAAAGTCAATATTTAATTTGGCTAAATAGTCAGTCCCACAGCGGAATGACATGACCTCTGTTTGGTTCCTTAGAGCGCCCTTTACAAATAACATGTCTGCGTCCCAAATTACACCCTATTCCCTACGTAGTGTACTACACCAGGGCCCATAGGGTGCTGATCAAAAGTAGTCCACTATATAGGGAATAGGGTGCCATTTGGGATACGATCCATGTTTCCTGATAAATACTCAGACTGATCTGTGTGTGGATTTGAATGGGAGCCAAATAGTGTGATTATAATAGTTGTTTTGATGTTATGTTAATGTCAGGGTAACGTTGGATATATCCCATTTTTAACTGAGTTAATGGTGATATATGAGGGTAACTACTTATGTTGCTATTAGGGAAAAAACAAAATACTGGGTAAATATTGTGCCATATGCCAAATAGCAAAACATTTTCAGAAACACTGCTTTGAGATACAGGGGAACCGGTAGAAAATAAGTGAAGGGTCAAAAAGTCATGCCTCTGAAAAATGTGATTCTGCATAAAATAGACTCATGCATAAACCATGATATCTATAAGATCAAAAGGACTATTAGATGATCAACATGAAAAGGGGAGACTCAAGTCTCACAGGGTGCGTTCACAAATCAGCATTCACAATGTAGATCTTGCTAGTAATTGGTCCATTAAGGCAGGCAAGCTCAATCAAACCCAGGTAAAGTATTTGAAGTGATTTAAAAAAAAAACTTTTATTGGTCAATTGCGCACAAGGTCCAACCAAACTTTGACTTCAGCTTTTAATAACCCAACCCCTCACAAAGATGGGTGTAATCACATGATTCATTTTGTACCTTTATTTAACTAGGCAAGTCAGTTAAGAACAAATTCTTATTTACAATTACGGCCTACACCGGCCAAACCCAGACGACGCTGGGCAAATTGTGCGCCACCCTATGGGACTCCCAATCACGGACGGTTGTGATACAGCCTGGATTCAAACCAGGGTGACACCTCAAGCACTGAGATGAAGTGCCTTAGACTGCTGCACCAGTCATGGACACTGTTTTTATTTATTTTTATTTTAACCCTATCCCAAAGCTTAATCCTTACCTTAGTCATTCTGGAATGAGTACCTTAACTTAACCCTTAACTTTCACATTTAGAGAAATGGATTGATACAGATATAACAAAAACTCTTCGAAATATGACGTTTGAGAACGTGGCTGAACGTCTCTTTCTGCAGTGAGACAGTGATAATATGTGTCTAAATCGCTGTTCACAAAATAAAAAGGTGTGTGCATGCGTTTATGTGCCACTACGTCACTGCTCTTCGTCTCACAGTCAGATGACATCGCAGAGGGATTATGGTAATGGTAAAACGTACAACTACCACCAGGTAGACTCCTCTCACAGGGATACGGTGTCCATATTAGGACACCCTCAGTTTTCAGGAAAAGAGGTGTATGTGAAGTATTTGGTTAAAAAGGACACTAGGTAAATAGGCTATACTTTGTTGTGTTCAATTGAATTCAGGCCGCTTCCACCATCTTGCCTCAGAAATCTAACGTCATTTAGAATTAAAAGTGACACCGTTTTTTTCCTTTCTTTGAGATTTTGAATCCCCCTGTTCATGTTCAATGTGTGTTTTCTCTTTATTTTATTTATGGTTGTATTATTTCAACTGGTGCAACTTTTCTGAACCAAATGAGACAAATTGCAGATTACAACATAACTGACTGTGTTGATGAATGGAGTGTTTGAATATGCACATCTAGAGCCCAAACACAGGCGAACAACTCATTAGCAGTGATTTCCCCAGCAGAGCATCCAAACACAGGCTAACAACTCATTAGCAGTGATTTCCCCACCAGAGCATCCAGACACAGGCGAACAACTCATTAGCAGTGATTTCCCCACCAGAGCATCCAGACACAGGCTAACAAGTCATTAGCAGTGATTTCCCCACCAGAGCATCCAGACACAGGAGAACAACTCATTAGCAGTGATTTCCCCACCAGAGCATCCAGACACAGGAGAACAAGTCATTAGCAGTGATTTCCCCACCAGAGCATCCAGACACAGGCTAACAAGTCATTAGCAGTGATTTCCCCACCAGAGCATCCAAACACAGGCGAACAACTCATTAGCAGTGATTTCCCCACCAGAGCATCCAAACACAGGCGAACAACTCATTAGCAGTGATTTCCCCACCAGAGCATCCAGACACAGGCTAACAAGTCATTAGCAGTGATTTCCCCACCAGAGCATCCAAACACAGGCGAACAACTCATTAGCAGTGATTTCCCCACCAGAGCATCCAAACACAGGCTAACAACTCATTAGCAGTGATTTCCCCACCAGAGCATCCAGACACAGGAGAACAAGTCATTAGCAGTGATTTCCCCACCAGAGCATCCAAACACAGGCTAACAACTCATTAGCAGTGAATTCCCCACCAGAGCATCCAGACACAGGAGAACAAGTCATTAGCAGTGATTTCCCCACCAGAGCATCCAGACACAGGAGAACAACTCATTAGCAGTGATTTCCCCACCAGAGCATCCAGACACAGGCGAACAACTCATTAGCAGTGATTTCCCCACCAGAGCATCCAGACACAGGCTAACAAGTCATTAGCAGTGATTTCCCCACCAGAGCATCCAAACACAGGCTAACAACTCATTAGCAGTGATTTCCCCACCAGAGCATCCAAACACAGGAGAACAAGTCATTAGCAGTGATTTCCCTACCAGAGCATCCAGACACAGGCTAACAACTCATTAGCAGTGATTTCCCCACCAGAGCATCCAGACACAGGCTAACAACTCATTAGCAGTGATTTCCCCACCAGAGCATCCAAACACAGGCTAACAAGTCATTAGCAGTGATTTCCCCACCAGAGCATCCAAACACAGGCTAACAACTCATTAGCAGTGATTTCCCCACCAGAGCATCCAAACACAGGCTAACAAGTCATTAGCAGTGATTTCCCCACCAGAGCATCCAAACACAGGCTAACAACTCATTAGCAGTGATTTCCCCACCAGAGCATCCAAACACAGGCTAACAACTCATTAGCAGTGATTTCCCCACCAGAGCATCCAGACACAGGCTAACAAGTCATTAGCAGTGATTTCCCCACCAGAGCATCCAGACACAGGCTAACAAGTCATTAGCAGTGATTTCCCCACCAGAGCATCCAGACACAGGCTAACAAGTCATTAGCAGTGATTTCCCCACCAGAGCATCCAAACACAGGCGAACAACTCATTAGCAGTGATTTCCCCACAAGAGCATCCAAACACAGGCTAACAACTCATTAGCAGTGATTTCCCCACCAGAGCATCCAGACACAGGCTAACAAGTCATTAGCAGTGATTTCCCCACCAGAGCATCCAAACACAGGCGAACAACTCATTAGCAGTGATTTCCCCACAAGAGCATCCAAACACAGGCTAACAACTCATTAGCAGTGATTTCCCCACCAGAGCATCCAGACACAGGCTAACAACTCATTAGCAGTGATTTCCCCACCAGAGCATCCAGACACAGGCTAACAAGTCATTAGCAGTGATTTCCCCACCAGAGCATCCAAACACAGGCTAACAGCTCATTAGCAGTGATTTCCCCTCCAGTATATCCAAACACAGGCGAACAACTCATTAGCAGTGATTTCCCCTCCAGTATATCCAAACACAGGCGAACAACTCATTAGCAGTGATTTCCCCTCCAGTATATCCAAACACAGGCGAACAACTCATTAGCAGTGATTTCCCCACCAGAGCATCCAGACACAGGCTAACAAGTCATTAGCAGTGATTTCCCCACCAGAGCATCCAAACACAGGCTAACAACTCATTAGCAGTGATTTCCCAACCAGAGCATCCAAACACAGTCTAACAACTCATTAGCAGTGATTTCCCCACCAGAGCATCCAGACACAGGCTAACAAGTCATTAGTAGTGATTTCCCCACCAGAGCATCCAAACACAGGCAAACAACTCATTAGCAGTGATTTCCCCACCAGAGCATCCAGACACAGGCTAACAACTCATTAGCAGTGATTTCCCCACCAGAGCATCCAGACACAGGAGAACAAGTCATTAGCAGTGATTTCCCCACCAGAGCATCCAGACACAGGAGAACAACTCATTAGCAGTGATTTCCCCACCAGAGCATCCAGACACAGGCTAACAAGTCATTAGCAGTGATTTCCCCACCAGAGCATCCAGACACAGGCTAACAAGTCATTAGCAGTGATTTCCCCACCAGAGCATCCAAACACAGGCGAACAACTCATTAGCAGTGATTTCCCCACCAGAGCATCCAAACACAGGCTAACAACTCATTAGCAGTGATTTCCCCACCAGAGCATCCAGACACAGGCTAACAAGTCATTAGCAGTGATTTCCCCACCAGAGCATCCAAACACAGGCGAACAACTCATTAGCAGTGATTTCCCCACCAGAGCATCCAAACACAGGCTAACAACTCATTAGCAGTGATTTCCCCACCAGAGCATCCAGACACAGGAGAACAAGTCATTAGCAGTGATTTCCCCACCAGAGCATCCAAACACAGGCTAACAACTCATTAGCAGTGATTTCCCCACCAGAGCATCCAGACACAGGAGAACAACTCATTAGCAGTGATTTCCCCACCAGAGCATCCAGACACAGGAGAACAACTCATTAGCAGTGATTTCCCCACCAGAGCATCCAGACACAGGCGAACAACTCATTAGCAGTGATTTCCCCACCAGAGCATCCAGACACAGGCTAACAAGTCATTAGCAGTGATTTCCCCACCAGAGCATCCAGACACAGGCTAACAACTCATTAGCAGTGATTTCCCCACCAGAGCATCCAAACACAGGCTAACAAGTCATTAGCAGTGATTTCCCCACCAGAGCATCCAAACACAGGCTAACAACTCATTAGCAGTGATTTCCCCACCAGAGCATCCAAACACAGGCTAACAAGTCATTAGCAGTGATTTCCCCACCAGAGCATCCAAACACAGGCTAACAACTCATTAGCAGTGATTTCCCCACCAGAGCATCCAAACACAGGCTAACAACTCATTAGCAGTGATTTCCCCACCAGAGCATCCAGACACAGGCTAACAAGTCATTAGCAGTGATTTCCCCACCAGAGCATCCAGACACAGGCTAACAAGTCATTAGCAGTGATTTCCCCACCAGAGCATCCAGACACAGGCTAACAAGTCATTAGCAGTGATTTCCCCACCAGAGCATCCAAACACAGGCGAACAACTCATTAGCAGTGATTTCCCCACAAGAGCATCCAAACACAGGCTAACAACTCATTAGCAGTGATTTCCCCACCAGAGCATCCAGACACAGGCTAACAAGTCATTAGCAGTGATTTCCCCACCAGAGCATCCAAACACAGGCGAACAACTCATTAGCAGTGATTTCCCCACAAGAGCATCCAAACACAGGCTAACAACTCATTAGCAGTGATTTCCCCACCAGAGCATCCAGACACAGGCTAACAACTCATTAGCAGTGATTTCCCCACCAGAGCATCCAGACACAGGCTAACAAGTCATTAGCAGTGATTTCCCCACCAGAGCATCCAAACACAGGCTAACAACTCATTAGCAGTGATTTCCCCTCCAGTATATCCAAACACAGGCGAACAACTCATTAGCAGTGATTTCCCCTCCAGTATATCCAAACACAGGCGAACAACTCATTAGCAGTGATTTCCCCTCCAGTATATCCAAACACAGGCGAACAACTCATTAGCAGTGATTTCCCCACCAGAGCATCCAGACACAGGCTAACAAGTCATTAGCAGTGATTTCCCCACCAGAGCATCCAAACACAGGCTAACAACTCATTAGCAGTGATTTCCCCACCAGAGCATCCAAACACAGTCTAACAACTCATTAGCAGTGATTTCCCCACCAGAGCATCCAGACACAGGCTAACAAGTCATTAGTAGTGATTTCCCCACCAGAGCATCCAAACACAGGCAAACAACTCATTAGCAGTGATTTCCCCACCAGAGCATCCAGACACAGGCTAACAACTCATTAGCAGTGATTTCCCCACCAGAGCATCCAGACACAGGAGAACAAGTCATTAGCAGTGATTTCCCCACCAGAGCATCCAGACACAGGAGAACAACTCATTAGCAGTGATTTCCCCACCAGAGCATCCAGACACAGGCTAACAAGTCATTAGCAGTGATTTCCCCACCAGAGCATCCAGACACAGGCTAACAAGTCATTAGCAGTGATTTCCCCACCAGAGCATCCAAACACAGGCGAACAACTCATTAGCAGTGATTTCCCCACCAGAGCATCCAAACACAGGCTAACAACTCATTAGCAGTGATTTCCCCACCAGAGCATCCAGACACAGGCTAACAAGTCATTAGCAGTGATTTCCCCACCAGAGCATCCAAACACAGGCGAACAACTCATTAGCAGTGATTTCCCCACCAGAGCATCCAAACACAGGCTAACAACTCATTAGCAGTGATTTCCCCACCAGAGCATCCAGACACAGGAGAACAAGTCATTAGCAGTGATTTCCCCACCAGAGCATCCAAACACAGGCTAACAACTCATTAGCAGTGATTTCCCCACCAGAGCATCCAGACACAGGAGAACAACTCATTAGCAGTGATTTCCCCACCAGAGCATCCAGACACAGGAGAACAACTCATTAGCAGTGATTTCCCCACCAGAGCATCCAGACACAGGCGAACAACTCATTAGCAGTGATTTCCCCACCAGAGCATCCAGACACAGGCTAACAAGTCATTAGCAGTGATTTCCCCACCAGAGCATCCAGACACAGGCTAACAACTCATTAGCAGTGATTTCCCCACCAGAGCATCCAGACACAGGAGAACAAGTCATTAGCAGTGATTTCCCCACCAGAGCATCCAGACACAGGCTAACAAGTCATTAGCAGTGATTTCCCCACCAGAGCATCCAAACACAGGCGAACAACTCATTAGCAGTGATTTCCCCACCAGAGCATCCAAACACAGGCTAACAACTCATTAGCAGTGATTTCCCCACCAGAGCATCCAGACACAGGCTAACAACTCATTAGCAGTGATTTCCCCACCAGAGCATCCAGACACAGGCTAACAACTCATTAGCAGTGATTTCCCCACCAGAGCATCCAAACACAGGCTAACAACTCATTAGCAGTGATTTCCCCACCAGAGCATCCAAACACAGGCTAACAAGTCATTAGCAGTGATTTCCCCACCAGAGCATCCAAACACAGGCTAACAAGTCATTAGCAGTGATTTCCCCACCAGAGCATCCAGACACAGGCGAACAACTCATTAGCAGTGATTTCCCCACCAGAGCATCCAAACACAGGAGAACAACTCATTAGCAGTGATTTCCCCACCAGAGCATCCAAACACAGGCGAACAACTCATTAGCAGTGATTTCCCCACCAGAGCATCCAAACACAGGCTAACAACTCATTAGCAGTGATTTCCCCTCCAGAACATCCAAACACAGGCGAACAACTCATTAGCAGTGATTTCCCCACCAGAGCATCCAGACACAGGCTAACAAGTCATTAGCAGTGATTTCCCCACCAGAGCATCCAAACACAGGCTAACAACTCATTGGCAGTGATTTCCCCTCCAGAACATCCAAACACAGGCGAACAACTCATTAGCAGTGATTTCCCCACCAGAGCATCCAGACACAGGCTAACAAGTCATTAGCAGTGATTTCCCCACCAGAGCATCCAAACACAGGCTAACAACTCATTAGCAGTGATTTCCCCACAAGAGCATCCAAACACAGGCTAACAACTCATTAGCAGTGATTTCCCCACCAGAGCATCCAGACACAGGCTAACAAGTCATTAGCAGTGATTTCCCCACCAGAGCATCCAGACACAGGCTAACAACTCATTAGCAGTGATTTCCCCACCAGAATATCCAGACACAGGCTAACAAGTCATTAGCAGTGATTTCCCCACCAGAGCATCCAAACACAGGCAAACAACTCATTAGCAGTGATTTCCCCACCAGAGCATCCAAACACAGGCGAACAACTCATTAGCAGTGATTTCCCCACCAGAGCATCCAAACACAGGCAAACAACTCATTAGCAGTGATTTCCCCACCAGAGCATCCAGACACAGGAGAACAAGTCATTAGCAGTGATTTCCCCACCAGAGCATCCAGACACAGGAGAACATGTCATTAGCAGTGATTTCCCCACCAGAGCATCCAGACACAGGCTAACAACTCATTAGCAGTGATTTCCCCACCAGAGCATCCAGACACAGGCTAACAAGTCATTAGCAGTGATTTCCCCACCAGAGCATCCAGACACAGGAGAACAACTCATTAGCAGTGATTTCCCCACCAGAACATCCAAACACAGGCTAACAACTCATTAGCAGTGATTTCCCCACCAGAGCATCCAGACACAGGCTAACAAGTCATTAGCAGTGATTTCCCCACCAGAGCATCCAGACACAGGCTAACAACTCATTAGCAGTGATTTCCCCACCAGAACATACTGTACATTTCAGGGAGCAAAATCCAAGAGACCCAGACGAGATCCTTTGAGATCCTGATAAAGACCTACATTCCCAGCCTCTATAGAGATCCAAACCTTGACCAAGACTTAGTATCCATTTTCTCTACAGACATTCTATAGAGTATTTGGTTAGTGTGATGAAGTTCTTACCCCTGAGTCTGAACTGTGTCTTTAAAGGAAACACTGACGCTCCAAACCACATTATTGTGTGAAGGCTGAATTCAATGACATGTTCAGTTTTGACTGTCTGCGTCAAATAGAGGCTGATATGTATAACTCTGATGATCAATGTCTTTATTTGAATTGATGGATGTGTCGCTTCCTCAGCTGATTATTAACATCAGAAGACCTGAACTCTCCTGCCAGAAAGGACTTTCCAGTAGCCCTATAACACAATACAGTATTTATTAACGGCATGTATTCATTACTATTCAACAATGGATTTAAACAGGCTTATATTTTGGGGTCTGATGGCATAAGATACATGAACTAAGCTCATTGTGCATTCATAGGATATGTTTTTCAAGAATCAATGCTTTTCAAGAATCAATATATTGTTACTGTACAACAGCCAATATGGATGTAGCAATCCCAGACTGCCCCTTAACTTTACCTGTCTGTCATTCAGCCATTGATGTGTTGCTATGGTTATGTCATCTGTGTGATATATTGTACTGTCAAAGCTTTCACTCTCTCACTCGCCACAATCCTGCAAAGTGTGTTTTGTGCATGGCAAACCTTTTGTGTCCATACATGCATCAGTACATTCAAATGTCTGTCTGTCTGTCTGTCTGTCTGTCTGTCTGTCTGTCTGTCTGTCTGTCTGTCTGTCTGTCTGTCTGTCTGTCTGTCTGTCTGTCTGTCTG
The DNA here is from genome assembly GCF_016432855.1 of Salvelinus namaycush. Classification (NCBI taxonomy): domain Eukaryota; kingdom Metazoa; phylum Chordata; class Actinopteri; order Salmoniformes; family Salmonidae; genus Salvelinus; species Salvelinus namaycush. Next base: position 2,425,651 of record NC_052336.1, read on the forward strand.
TCTGTCTGTCTGTCTGTCTGTCTGTCTGTCTGTCTGTCTGTCTGTCTGTCTGTCTGTCTGTCTGTCTGTCTGTCTGTGTGTGTGTGTGTATGTGTGTTTCTTAACTAGCACTTCATGCACTATCAAGTGATCAGTAAAGTGCTGTTTCCAGTCCATTAGTCCCTCTCCACAGGTTTTTATGGTCCTGTCCATCCCCTCCCTCTCTCTCTCTCCCTCTCTCTCCCTCTCTCTCTCTCTCTGGGTCTCTGTCTCTCTCTCTCTGTCTCTCTCTCCCTCTGGCTCTTTCTCTCTCACTCTCTCTGGGTCTCTGTCTCTCTCTCTCTCTCTCTCTCTCTCTCTCTCTCTCCCTCTCTCTCTCTCTCTCTGGGTCTCTGTCTCTCTCTCTCTGTCTCTCTCTCTCTCTGTCTCTCTCTCTCTCTCTGTCTCTCTCTCTCTGTCTCTTTCTCTCTGTCTCTCTCCCTCTTTCTCTCTCTCTCTCTGTCTCTCTGTCTCTCTGTCTCTCAATTCAAATGTCTTTATTGGCATATGAAACATGTTTTCATTGCCAAAGCAAGTGAAATAGATTATGAACAAAAGTGAAATAAATAATCAAAATTAACTGTAAACATTACACTCACAAAACGTTTCAGAGGAATAGAGACATTTCAAATGTCATGTTATGGCTATATACAGTGTTATAACGATGTGTAAAGTACAAAAGGGAAAATAAATAATCATCTATTTTTCTATGTCTTCTCTCTCTCATCTCTCTCTCACTCTCTCCGTCTCTCTCGCTCTCTATGTCTCCCTCTCTCTCTCTCTCTCTTGCTCTCTCTCACTCTGTCTCTCTCTCTCTCACTCTCTCTCTCTCACTCTCTCTCTCTCATCTCTCTCTCACTCTCTCTCTCACTCTCTCCGTCTCTCTCGCTCTCTCTGTCTCTCTCTCTCTCTCTCTCGCTCTCTCTCTCACTCACTCTCACTCACTCTCTCTCTCCGTCTCCGTCTCCGTCTCCGTCTCCATCTCTCACTCTGTCTCTGTGTCCGTCTCTCTCTCTCTCTTTAAAATGTATCTTCAAAGCAAGTAACATCAATATAACAGTGTAAGGGACAGCAATAGGAACAACAAAACATAGAGATGTAGGATCTTCATTTGATCAGTCTTTTGTTGCTGAGAATTTTCCTGCAGTGCAGGAAATGCAGATGAGCTTTGTGATTTACATAAAATCCCTGAAAACCCAGACTAACACAGTTATACCTAAACACAGATCAAGCAACATTATGGACTAAACATTTAAATCCTGTTACTGCAGGATTATTTTGCTGTGACAATACAGGTCGAATTAAGATCTTACATCTGTATAGTTATATACAGTACCAGTCAAAAGTTTGGACACCTACTCATTCAAGGGTTTTTCTTTATTTTTACTATTTTCTACATTGTAGAATAATAGAGAAGACATCAAAACTATGAAATAACACATATGGAATTATGTAGTAACCAAAAAAGTGTTAAACAAATCAAAATAGATTTTAGATTTTAAATTCTTCAAAGTAGCCACCCTTTGCCTTGGTGACAGCTTTGCACACTCTTGGCATTCTCTCATCCAGCTTCATGAGGTAGTCACCTGGAATGCATTTCAATTAACAGGTGTTGCTTGTTAAAAGTTAATTTGTGGAATGTCTTTCCTTAATGCTTTTGAGCCAATCAGTTGTGTTGTGACAAGGCAGGGGGTGGTATACAGAAGATAGACAATATACAATTGTGGCTCAGTTGGTCAGAGGGTGGCACTAGCAACACCAAGGCCATGGGTTCAATTCCTGCAGGGATTACATGTACTAAACATGTCTACAAAAACGTGTAATAATAGTTAAGGGGCATTATATTAAATATTATAGGAATCACTAAATAAATAAATAAAAATATCTGTTTCCATAATCAATTCACTGACTACCACTGTATGGCTGTATTCCAAAAGGCACCCTATTCCCTATATAGTGCACTACTTTTGACCAGAGCCCTATGGGAATAGGGAATAGGATGCTATTTGGGATGCAGCCCATGCATCGACCCGTTGCGATGACTCTGCAAGTCTGCATTGCTCTTGATCCCTTTACTGACTATCTCCTTTCCTCCAGTCTCTCTCCTCTCTCTGTCCATCCAATCAGGTGAATCCCTCTCTCCTGTCTCCTCTGTCATCTCTCTCATCACCTCTCAGAGCTCATTACAGATGTTGAATGACAATACTGGCCTTTCTCAAGAGGGCTTCTCATCACTCAGCTAGGCTCTCTTTTGTTCTATGATGGAAGGGGGAGAGGGGGACGAGAGAAGGAGGGGGAGAGGGGGGGTTTGGGGGGGATTAAAGAGTTTAAATCATAAGAGATCCTCCCCCTTAGCTCTCATAATGTGTCCATCCTACAGAGATCCTCATGACAGTAATGTGAGAGACAGACATTGTCCACAGTAACACCAGAACAATGGATCTGTTCCACCTGTTTAGAAACTCCAGCTGAGGGCAGAGATGAAACAGTTTGTGTTTCAGCAAGGTTGTTTCAGCTGTTCGTGCACACAGCAGTTTGGCAAGCCGAAGTTCAGTAGCCCACGTCTACGCCCCTTCGTCAGTGATTAGTCAACAGCAGGGATTCTTCAATTAAGTGTTTGTTGTCATTCAACAAGGGACGACTCGTTTACATGAAGATTTTTTCACTTGAGAAATGCTGAACAAAACATCTTAGTTAGATGTAAAATTGCGCAACTAAGAGCTCCTCTGCAAAAACGTCAATATGAATGACAGTCTTATTGAGTTACGTCAGATTCATTTGGACTGTTTTGAGGAAGTCTACAGTATACTGGCTACGTCGTCTCAAGAGGGAGTAAGAGGGAGTATGGGAGGCACAGACGTTCACTTCGCCCAGCTGAGTTCTGATAGGAGCAAACTGAACCTAGTATGCAGACGCCTTTGGGGGAAAGGAGAATGTGTGTGTGTATGTGTATGTGTCAGGGTTGGGGTCAGTCAAGTGATTTGAATTTTTAAAATATATATATTTTTTTTTTACATAAAAGGTTTCTCCTTTTCTGTTTATTGAGAAGCCATTGAAAATATATGAATATATTACAACAATTAAGTTGTAATTTCAACTGACTTATTGGAATTGAGCCCGACCCTGGTGTGCATGCGGCACACATGCTTGTATAGGAGCATGGGGCTCCCGAGTGGCGCAGCCGTCTAAGGCACTGCATCTCAGTGCTAGAGGTGTCACTACAGACCCTGGTTAGATTCCAGGGGCGGCGCACAATTGGCCCAGCGTCGTCCGGGTTAGGGTTTGGCCGGGGTAGGCCGTCATTGTAAATAAGAATGTGTTCTCAACTGACTTGCCTAGTTAAATAAAAGTTATATTTATTATTATTTTTAAATGCATGCTTGTGTTCCTGCGTGTACGAGCAGCTGTGTGGTTTGTCTCACACTGACCATGGCTCTGCCCTCTGTCTGGTTAGAGCTGGGTCAGGGGATATATAGAACCAGAAACATGTCCTTTGAAAAGGAGCTAGATTGAGAGAGACCATACACGGCTGTGATGACTGGGGTAAAAGGAAACACATTACACACACCATGGGCCTCTCATAGGTAACATGTGACCTGATCCACTACATAAAACACATAGGAAGTGGCTCTATAAATCTATTACGGCTTTAACTAGTAACCACTACCAGGTGTTAGGAGAGGAAAGGAGAGGAAAAAGAGTTGTTGCTGAAACAGAGAAAACTGACTATGTAACTATATAACTGTTTAACTAGTAACCACTACCAGGTGTTAGGAGAGGAAAGGAGAGGAAAAAGAGTTGTTGCTGAAACAGAGAAAACTGACTATGTAACTATATAACTGTTTGCCGCCTGGCTTCACCAACTGTGGGACACTTCAAAGCAGAACTGTCCATTCTCTGTCGCCTGGCGGGGGGGGGGGGTTACGACCCTAGTCCCAGTGTGACTGAACAGGAGGCCACAGTCTAGCCCCTGCTTTAATTGTCTCTTTCCTGTGTTCATCCCTGTTTTATTTGGCTAATATTTGCTGAGTGCACTGGGTAGTTAAAGAGGGAAGGACAAGGTCTAATTTAGGCCCAAATTGGAAGCAGGTCCCTGGGTCTCTGAAGTGGAATGGACTGTCACTGGTTGTGGTTGAACGATCATGTCAGTGACACAGAAAGCGGCTTCTGTCACCTTCTACTGTGACTAAAGAGAGGCATGGTCAGGGAAAACCTTCTTCTGTGACTGAAGAGAGGCATGGTCAGGGAAAACCTGCTTCTGTGACTAAAGAGAGGCATGGTCAGGGAAAACCTTATTCTGTGATTGAAGAGGCATGGTCAGTGAAACCTGCTACTGTGACTAAAGAGAGACATGGTAGGGAAAACCTTATTCTGTGACTGAAGAGAGGCATGGTCAGTGAAACCTGCTACTGTGACTAAAGAGAGACATGGTCAGGGAAAACCTTCTTCTGTGACTGAAGAGAGGCATGGTCAGGGAAAACCTGCTTCTGTGACTGAAGAGAGGCATGGTCAGGGAAAACCTTCTTCTGTGACTAAAGAGAGACATGCTCAGTGAAACCTGCTACTGTGACTAAAGAGAGACATGGTCAGTGAAACCTGCTACTGTGACTAAAGAGAGACATGGTCAGTGAAACCTGCTACTGTGATTAAAGAGAGACATGATCAGAGAAACCTGCTACTGTGACTGAAGAGAGACACGGTCAGGAAAACCTGCTACTGTGACTGAAGAGAGACACGGTCAGGGAAACCTGCTACTGTGACTGAAGAGAGACATGGTCAGAGAAACCTGCTACTGTGACTAAAGAGAGACATGGTCAGAGAAACCTGCTACTGTGACTGAAGAGAGACACGGTCAGGAAAACCTGCTACTGTGACTAAAGAGAGACATGGTCAGTGAAACCTGCTACTGTGATTAAAGAGAGACATGGTCAGAGAAATCTGCTACTGTGACTGAAGAGAGACACGGTCAGGAAAACCTGCTACTGTGACTGAAGAGAGACACGGTCAGGGAAACCTGCTACTGTGACTAAAGAGAGACATGGTCAGAGAAACCTGCTACTGTGACTGAAGAGAGACATGGTCAGAGAAACCTGCTTCTGTGACTAAAGAGAGACATGCTCAGGGAAAACCTGCTTCTGTGACTGAAGAGAGGCATGGTCAGAGAAACCTGCTACTGTGACTAAAGAGAGACATGGTCATGGAAACCTGCTTCTGTGACTAAAGAGAGACATGGTCAGAGAAACCTGCTACTGTGACTAAAGAGAGACATGGTCAGAGAAACCTGCTACTGTGACTGAAGAGAGACATGGTCAGAGAAACCTGCTTCTGTGACTAAAGAGAGACATGCTCAGGGAAAACCTGCTTCTGTGACTGAAGAGAGGCATGGTCAGAGAAACCTGCTACTGTGACTAAAGAGAGACATGGTCATGGAAACCTGCTTCTGTGACTAAAGAGAGACATGGTCAGAGAAACCTGCTACTGTGACTAAAGAGAGACATGGTCAGAGAAACCTGCTACTGTGACTGAAGAGAGGCATGGTCAGGGAAAACCTGCTTCTGTGACTGAAGAGAGACATGGTCAGAGAAACCTGCTACTGTGACTAAAGAGAGACATGGTCAGAGAAACCTGCTACTGTGACTAAGGAGAGGCATGGTCAGGGAAAACCTGCTTCTGTGACTGAAGAGAGACATGGTCAGAGAAACCTGCTACTGTGACTGAAGAGAGACACGGTCAGGGAAACACTCTGAAGGCAGAGTCGAAGACAATGGCGCACATCAGATACACTGAAATGATGTCAGAAAGTCATCTACATCTGTTTCTGTTCATAAAGATAGGGCAGGAAGAACAGTACAAGCTAAAAACAGCTGACGCATCCTAAACCTACTCAAATGTTTCCACAGTCCTAGGCCAATGAATGGATAGTACAATAAAGCACATAAACTACAAAGGACAAAAATATAAATGATTTTAAGATAAGTTATCTTGATTTGCACTGATAATAAGTTCCTCATCGCTTGGAAATATTTTTTCCTCCTAAAAGCCCATTGAGTACCAATGTTTTGAAGGGTGTTGCTAGGCACCTGACCGCTCTCTGTGGCTGTGGTGGACGAGTCATTAGCATCAAGGTAACCTCCTGTAGCCTACTGCTCTGTGTCCTTGAGGGAAAAGGAAACGTCTTAATAACCACACGACTATACGCAGCACCCTGGGTTTTCAACTGCCTGTGAGGAGATATTCATTCTATATTCTAGAACAGGACATGATAGGAAAGATAGGATACTTTATTAACAATCAACTATGACTGATGGGAATATTTTTATGAGATATTACAGATAAGGACCATTAATGGATAGCAGAGTTTTTGGATATATATATATATATATATATATATACCAGCATTGGTACAATATATCTGCATCTCAATGTACAAATGAAATCAGAGACAGAGACTGACTGCTACTGTTCAGCCATATGGAAGACGTATTTATCCCTTATATTCCCATTAGAACTATGTGGGCTGAGTCCTTTGACAAACTGTGATAAATGTGCTTTGCTATGGATTTCTTTAGTACAAGCCTGCTCCTACAAAGATGTTTCCAACTCTATGGCTCCTGCTTAAGTTAGGGCTCTAATCAGTCTGTATTGAGGAAGCGTTACAGATTGACCAATAGAAATGTAAAGGTCATTTCTGATTGAGTTGACACATGCAGCATTTACCGTGAATGCTGTCGCTGCTAACGCGGGAACATTGCCTTTAATCACGCTGTAACGCTGAACTTCCGCGATACTGATTTAGTAGAGCCCATAGTGGCCTCACTAAGGGCTCTACTAAATCAGTATCGCGGAAGTTCAGCGTTACAGCGTGATTAAAGGCAATGTTTCCGCGTAAGCGGGAATGTGTAGATGTCAATGACAACAACTCACAACTCACAACAACTCAATATTTTGGTTTCAAGCTTGAGGACACGCAGAAGACATGCACCGGCACACACTATGTGGAGACATACAGTGCATTCAGAAAGTATTCAGACCCCTGAACTTTTTCCACATTTTGTTACTTTACAGATTTATTCTAAAATTGATTAAACACTTTTTTTCTCAATCTCCACACAATACCCCATAATGACATCACAACACCCCATAATGACATCACAACACCCCATAATGACATCACAACACCCCATAATGACATCACAACACCCCATAATGACATCACAACACCCCATAATGATATCACAATACCCCATAATGACATCACAACACCCCATAATGACATCACAACACCCAATAATGACATCACAACACCCCATAATGATATCACAATACCCCATAATGACATCACAACACCCCATAATGACATCACAACACCCCATAATGACATCACAATACCCCATAATGACATCACAATACCCCATAATGACATCACAACACCCCATAACGAGATCACAATACCCCATAATGATGTCACAATACCCTATAATGACATAACACCCCACAATGACATCACAACACCCCATAATGACATCACAACACCCCATAATGACATCACAATACCCCATAATGACAAAGCAAAAACAGGTTTTTAGACATGTAGACCCTTTACTCGGTACTTTGTTGAAGCACCTTTGGCAGTGATTACAGCCTCAAGTTTTCTTAGGTGTTACAAGCTTGGCACACCTGTAGTTTCTCCCATTCTTCTCTGCAGATCCTATCAAGCTCTGTCAGGTTGGATGGGGAGTGTCACTGCACAGCTCTTTTCAGGTCTCTCCAGAGATGTTAGATCGGGTTCAAGTCCGGGCTCTTGCTGGGCCACTCAAGGACATTCAGAGACTTGTCCCAAAGCCACTCCTGCGTTGTCTTGGCTGTGTGCTTAGGGTTGTTGTCCTGTTGGAAGGTGAACCTTCGCCCCAATCTGTGGTCCTGAGCGCACTGGAGCAGGTTTTCATCAAAGATCTCTCTGTACTTTGCTCTGTTGAGCTTTCCCTCGATCCTGACTAGTCTCTCAGTCCCTGCCTCTGAAAAAGATCCCCGCAGCATGATGCTGCCACTACCACGCTTCACCGTAGGGATGGTGCCAGATTTCCTCCAGACGTGACGCTTGGCATTCAGGCCAAAGAGTTCAATTTTGGATTCATCAGACCAGAGAATCTTGTTTCTCATGGTCTGAGATTCTTTATTTGTCTTTTGGCAAACGCCAAGCGGCCTGTCATGTGCCTTTACTGAGGAGTGGCGTCCGACTGGCCACTCTACCATAAAGGCCTGTTTGGTGGAGTGCTGCAGAGATGGCTGTCCTTCTGGAGGGTCCTCCCATCTCCACAGAGGAGCTCTGTCAGAGTGACAATCGGGTTTTTGGTCACCTCCCTGACCAATGCCCTTCTTCCCGATTGCTCAGTTTGGCCGGGCGGCCAGCTCTAAGAAGAGTCTTGGTGGTTTCAAACTTCTTCCATTTAAGAATGATGGAGGCCACAGTGTTCTTGGGGACCTTCAACGCTGTAGAAATGTTTTGGTACCCTTCCCCAGATCTGTGCCTCGACACAATCCTGTCTTGGAGCTCTACGGACAATTCCTTCAACCTCATGGCTTGGTTTTTACTGTGACATGCACTGTCAACTGTGGGACCTTATATAGACAAGTATGTGCCTTTCCAAATCATGTCCAATCAATTGAACTTACCACAGGTGGACTCCAATCAAGTTGTAGCAAGATCTCAATGATTATCAATGGAAACAGGATGCACTTGAGATCAATTTCGAGTCTCATAGCAAATGGTCTGAATACTTCTGTAAATAAGGTATTTCCGTTGTTTTTAATTTGTAAATGTTCAATAATGTCAAAAAACTTGTTTTCACATTGTCTTTATGAGATACTGTGTGTAGACTGAGGAAGAAAAAATATAATTTAATATTTTTTAGAATAAGGCTTTAATGTATCAAAATGTGGAAAATGTCAAGGGGTCTGAATACTTTCCGAATGCACTAGTGCAATGACACAAATACACACACACACACACACACACTAGTTTTTGGTCAAAACAACATGTTTGCGTGTCGGGTAGTCCTAGCTGTAGCTGCAGCAGCAGACAAACAGGGCGCAATAACATTGAGTCATTATGGTTTTTCTGTTGATTCATCAACGTTACGTGTCGGACACGTATTGATCACAGATATGCTTTCTGACACAGATGTCAGCTTGCGGGTAATCATTAAAAACACGACAGCTAATGATAGTTGCTATATAGGTTATTTTCAGATACCAGCAATTGCACAATTCTGTGTTAACAAATGTATTTATTTTTTTGCCTGACTCTGGTGTAGCGATTCTAAGCTCCACACATGTCTCCTTGGCGACAAGAGATCGAGCATCAGCTCGACCAACTGTCTGTGTTCCTAAATCCTTTCCTCTCTGTGTCTATCTCCCTACTGTACCTTCATCTCTCAGGAGGTTGGTGACACCTTAATTGGGCAAGACGGGCTCGTGGTAATGGCTGGAGTGGAATTGGTGGAATGGTATCATTCCATCAGCTCCGTTCCAGCCATTATTATGAGCCTTCCTCCCCTCAGCAGCCTCCACTGGTGTAGTTAAGGGTAGTTACTATGAGCTGTCCTCCCCTCAGCAGCCTCCACTGGTGTAGTTAAGGGTAGTTACTATGAGCTGTCCTCCCCTCAGCAGCCTCCTGTCACGTTCCTGACCTGTTTTCCGTTGTTTTTGTATTTGTTTAGTATGGTCAGGGCGTGAGTTGGGGTGGGCAGTCTATGTTATTTGTTTCTTGTTTAGGTTCATGGTTAATTAGCCTTATATGGTTCTCAATCAGGGGCAGGTGTTTGACGTTTCCTCTGATTGAGAACCATATTAAGGTAGGCTGTTCTCACTGTTTGTTGGTGGGTGATTGTCTTCCGTGTCAGTGTTTGTACCACACGGGACTGTTTTGTTTGTGTAGTCTGTTCCTGTTCGTGCGTTCTTCGTTGTTTGTTAAGTTCTCATGTTCAGGTCGGTCTACGTCGTTTTGTTATTTTGTAATTTATTCAAGTGTGCTTCGTGTTCGTCTTGTCTAAATAAATTCATTCATTATGTCAACACACCTCGCTGCATTTTGGTCCGATCCTTGCTCCTCCTCGTCCCGTTACACCTCCACTGGTTCATCTGTTCTATCATAAAAACAATACAAATATGAAAGGCTGATCTTCTTCTTCAGAAATGTTTAAAAAATATACTCATAAATAAAATAAAAATTCACCAGGTAATTGATTGTTGTTTGTGTATTAACTGTTTATTTTGGTTTGATGTGAATTTAGGCTTTTTTTTTCTTCTCTCGAGCGAACCAAGTATAGTTTAAATTGCCAATTGATTTTAATCCTTAAGAGTCTATTGACACACCCATGCGTCAATCTAAGTAGAATAATACAAAGCTCCCCAACAGAATCCGTCAGTTTCAGCTGATACAGTATATCTAGCCTGGGCTGTGTCTCAATCCACACGTCCGCCTGACAGCGCTGTTCGTCAGACCGTGAGACATCCTGAAAATCGGTCTTCTCACAAGAACGTTGGTAACATCCTAATGGTGGTGTCCGAACGGTTGGCCTACAAATGAATATGACCACTCTCATGAACACGATGGTGTTCTCCGTTTTGCTCTACAATCCCCACCAGCGTCCCGGGACTCGTCTGAAGGCCACTCATACAAACAGTATGGAGGTGGAAGTCTGGAGGGGGTTATAATGTGTTAAATATGTGTAATAAAAAGCTCCTAGATGTAGGACAGACACTTCAGAATCCCTCATGTCTTCTTTTTCCTGTCTTTTTGCCATTTATGAATGTGTTGTTCAACGCGTTTCTATGGGCTATAGTAGTAAAGGCCAAACACAATAAAACACATGTTATACCTAACAGGGTCCTAAAATTCTAAATCAAATAGTTAAATGATCCATGGTATGACCACATTAAAACAGTTCCATAGTTAGTTTAGTAGAACCCCCCTAATGGCTCTATACGTTTTGGAAACTAGCTTCAAGGGTTTTATTGTCACCACTTCTGATCATTTGTAGCCATCGTCAAGCGGCATCATAAAGCCAGTGTTACTTCAAACACACGCACGCTCCCAAGTGAACCCAAACATTTTGACACTTCTTTCGCCAGTTCCCAGCAGCCATTTAGGCCGAGTAGTAATCTTCAAACGTCTTCCTTTGTGTAAATCAGTGTTGGTGACCTTCCCTCCCCTGCCAGGTTTATAGCTAACACCGCTCAGCTTCAAACTGAAACATTACATTAACACTTATACAACCACTTGATCTAACCCATATGTACCTCTTTCTGGGTAACACATACATGCACACACACATGCACACACACACCTGTACACAGTGTGAACTCATTACTGATAATTGCAGAAAAACATTCTCCTTAAATATGCTCCTTTGAGGAAATAAAATAGTGGGCGTGTCAGGATGTGAAGTGTAATGGTAGGCCCGAGTGGACAGATGTCAGTGTGTGTATGTGTGTGTGTGTGTGTGTGTGTGTGTGTGTGTGTGTGTGTGTGTGTGTGTGTGTGTGTGTGTGTGTGTGTGTGTGTGTGTGTGTGTGTGTGTGTGTGTGTGTGTGTGTGTATATGTGCTCCCCTGCTACATTAACTTGCAGCAGGCTGATAATAACTCTGCGCCACAACTCATCACTCACTGATCACAGACTACTTCCTCAGGATGAGAGAGAGAGAGAGAGAGAGAGAGAGAGAGAGAGAGAGAGAGAGAGAGAGAGAGAGAGAGAGAGAGAGAGAGAGAGAGAGAGAGAGAGAGAGAGAGAGAGAGAGAGAGAGAGAGAGAGAATGAATATGGGGCAGCTGAGGAGACAGAGAGGGAATTAGAAGGATGGACAGAAAGAGAGCGAGGGAGAGTTAGCCACCTGCCCCCTCCCTCCCAAGTTGGTCCTCATCCATCTGTCCTGCAGTGACCCAACCTGCCAGGCCAGGCACAACTGGGTCCCTGTGTGTGTGTGTGTGTGTGTGTGTGTGTGTGTGTGTGTGTGTGTGTGTGTGTGTGTGTGTGTGTGTGTGTGTGTGTGTGTGTGTGTGTGTGTGTGTGTGTGTGTGTGTGTGTGTGTGTGTGCATGGTTTATTCCCCCCTCAGTCCCTGCTCATCTATCATGTACGGTGGATGGTCTTCTCTTTCCCATACCGTCTTCTTGGGAAAGGTGGACAAAACAGAGCAGGTTGAATTTCCTGACAGTCAATAGTCCGGGTTTTTAGTCAGTGCTATGGTCGACCGCCTTATAGGGCTTGGTTAGGACCGGTTAGTGCTGGGTTGGAACGAAAGCCTGCACACCCAAAACCTTTCCTGGACCAAACCAATATAAGATCTGTATGGGAGCTGTTGGAGAACTTGCTCCGGGGTGAAGTTTCCCTTAAGTTACAGATCTAGGATCAGCTTCCACTTCCTCTAATCCTAACCATTACCATTAATGGGGGGAAATGCGGATCCAAGATGAGCGTCTAAGTGCAACTGCACCCTACACTGTTAAAGGAGGAACGACCCTGCTGTTGTGGTGTGTTGTGAAGAACAAAAACTAAAGTTGTCTCTGCAGTCTTCAGTAAACATGTGGTGCCAGGGCCCAGGCAGGGTCGCTGGTATAAATAATACATCCTACATATATACACACACACACACACACACACACACACACACACACACACACACACACACACACACACACACACACACACACACGCACACACACACGCACACGCACGCACACACGCACACACGCGCGCACACACTGACAAACACACTGAATGCATACAGTGATGTCATTCCTCACAGGGACACAAGCTGTGTCACCACATATCAGAGCCAGGTGCCACATTTAACTGTGTGAGTGTGTGTGTGTGTGTGCGTGTGTGTGTGCGTGTGCGTGCATATGTGCCCATCGAGCCGTACAGCCACCAATGAGATGAGAAATGAGGAAAAAAAGAGAGAAAGAAAGAGAGAGAATACGTATGATAACACCAGAGAGAGCGCTGACTGGAAAACACAATGACTGGATGAAAAGGGAGCTCACGCTTTCGTCTGTAGTTTTTAATCTTCTGCTCATCTCTGTCTCTACTGAAGTTTGCGTCTGACTTCTGTTGCTCTTCTGGTGTGTTGGAGGTGTCTACAGATGCGCCGTATTATGACCTTGACTTAATTCACTCATAATTCCACCATCTTTACCATGAATAAGGTCGAGCAACATGTCGGTTCCAAGTGGAAGAACATCACACCATTCTCCACACACTGTCATTTACTAATTGATAAGAGCTATGTAAATGAGTAAGACGTTTGGATAAGGGGATTGTAAATATAAATGACAATTGTTCTAGATCTATTTCGTCTTATGATTGCTGGAGACAAATGTGAAACCAGCCACATGGCAGAAAACAACTGAAGCACATCAACATGTCACCTCTTCTACATTTACATTTACATTTTAGTCATTTAGCAGACGCTCTTATCCAGAGCGACTTACAGTAGAGTGCATAAATTTTATTACATTTTTACATTTCATTACATTTTACATACTGAGACAAGGATATCCCTACCGGCCAAACCCTCCCTAACCCGGACGACGCTATGCCAATTGTGCGTCGCCCCACGGACCTCCCGGTTGCGACAGAGCCTGGGCGCAAACCCAGCCCAGCCTGGGCGCGAACCCAGAGACTCTGGTGGCGCAGCTAGCACTGCGATGCAGTGCCCTAGACCACTGCGCCACCCGGGAGGTCAGGGTACAGGGAAGTTTGTCATTCAAAAGGCACTCGCACATCCAAGCTATCTTTGTTGCAGATGCATGGTAACAGCTGAATAACATGAGAAGAAACAAGAAACCTGCACACTGCTCTTGATAGAATCACTGCTCTTTATTAAGCTTTTCGTATCAGCCTCAAGGCTAAGGCCTTCACGAAGGCCTTGAGGCTGATATTTAAAGCTTAATAAAGAGCAGTGTGCAGGTTTCTTGTGTTTTCTCTACAGTGAAGTCATGAAAGGTTAGCCTTTACTTGCAAGGATTTAATTTGGAGACCCAAGCTATAGACTTCTGCAGCCATCCGCAAATTGTTATATATTTTTTCTTTATTTCACCTTTATTTAACCAGGAAGGCCAGTTGAGAACAAGTTCTCATTTACAATTGCGACCTGGCCAAGATAAAGCAAAGCAGTGCGACACAAACAACAACACAGAGTTACACATGGAATAAACAAACATACAGTCAATAACACAATAGAAAAGTCTATATACAGTCTGTGCAAATGAGGTAAGATAAGGGAGGTAAGGCAATAAATAGGCCATGGTGGCGAAATAATTACAATTTAGCAATTAAACACTGGAGTGATAGATGTGCAGAAAATGAATGTGCAAGTAGAGATACTGGGGTGCAAAGGAGAAGAAGAAAAAAAATAACAATATGGGGATGAGGTAGTTGGATGGGCAATTTACAGATGGGCTATGTACAGGTGCAGTGACCTGTGAGCTGCTCTGACAGCTGGTGCTTAAAGTTAGAGAGGGAGATATGAGTCTCCAGCTTCAGTGATTTTTGCAATTCGTTACAGTCATTGGCAACAGAGAACTGGAAGGAAAGGCGGCCAAAGTAGGAATTGGCTTTGGGGATGACCAGTGAAATATACCTGCTGGAGCGCATGCTATGGGTGGGTGCTGCTATGGTGACCAGTGAGCTGAGATAAGGCGGGGCTTTACCTAGCAAAGACTTATAGATGACCTGGAGCCAGTGAGTTTGGCGACGAATATGAAGCGAGGGCCAGCCAACGAGAGCATACAGGTCGCAGTGGTGGGTAGTATATGGGGCTTTGGTGACAAAACAGATGGCACTGTGATAGACTGCATTCAATTTGCTGCGTATAGTGTTGGAGGCTATTTTGTAAATGACATCGATAAAGTCAAGGAACGGTGGGATAGTCAGTTTTACGAGAGTATGTTTGGCAGCATGAGTGAAGGATGCTTTGTTGCGAAATAGGAAGCTGATTCTAGATTTAATTTTGGATTGGAGATGCTTAATGTGAGTCTGGAAGGAGAGTTTACAGTATAACCAGACACCTAGGTATCTGTAGTTGTCCACATATTCTAAGTCAAAACTGTCCAGAGTAGTGATGCTGGACGGGCGGGCAGGTGCGGGCAGCGATCGGTTGAAGAGCATGTATTTATTTTTACTTGCATTTAATTAAGAGCAGTTGGAGGCCACGGAAGGAGAATTGTATGGCATTGAAGCTCGTCTGGAGGTTAGTTAACCTCTAACACCTCCCAAACCCGGATCCGGGATCCCCCCCATCAAAAAAGCTGACTAGCATAGCCTAGCCTAAAGCCACAGGGATATCATATAATAAAATGTTCATGAAATCACAAGTCCAAGACACCAAATGAAAGATACACATCTTGTGAATCCAGCCATCATTTCTGATTTTTAAAATGTTTTACAGGGAAGACACAATATGTAAATCTATTAGCTAACCACGTTAGCAAAAGACACCACTTTTTTACTCCACCATTTTTTTACTCCATCAGTAGCTATCACAAATTCGACCAAATAAAGATATAAATAGCCACTAACCAAGAAACAACTTCATCAGATGACAGTCTGATAACATATTTATTGTATAGCATATGTTTTGTTAGAAAAATGTGCATATTTCAGGTATAAATCATAGTTTACCATTGCAGCCACCATCACAACTCTCACCAAAGCGACTAGAATAACTACAGAGACCATCGTGTATTACCTAATTACTCATCATAAATTATTTCTTAAAAATACACAGCGTACAGCAGATGAAAGACACAGATCTTGTGAATCCAGCCAATATTTCAGATTTTCTAAGTGTTTTACAGCGAAAACACAATATAGCGTTATATTAGCTTACCACAATAGCAAACATCACAACAGCATTGATTCAAGGCAAAAATAGCGATAACGTATAAACCACCAAAATATATTAATTTTTTCACTAACCTTCTCAGAATTCTTCAGATGACAGTCCTATAACATCATATTACACAATGCATATAGAGTTTGTTCGAAAATGTGCATATTTAGTGCCACAAATCGTGGTTATACAATGAGAAAAGTAGCAAAGCTGCCCAGAAATGTCAGGAGAAATCTTTGAAGAGGCACCTATTCTAATCAGTAACTATTCCAAAACTTGACTAAAAAATACAGGTTGGACAGCAATTGAAAGACAAATTAGTTCTTAATGCAATCGCTGGGTTACATTTTTAAAATTAACAGTACTTCAAAATACAGCGTGCGATAAAGTGAGGCTGCACTGCAATTAATGGCGGCTTATGCATTTGACATTTTTCAACAGAACAACGAATTATCAGCATAAATAGTTCTTACTTTTTGATGAACTCTCATCAGAATCTTGGGAAAGGTGTCCTTTGTCCAAAAGAATCGTTGCTAGGTTGTATAACGTCCTCTTCAACGCTGCAATTAGCAGTAAACATTCGCATGCGAGAGAGAGATACCCAACCCCCTAGAACGCCAGGAAATGAAATACCCGAAAATCGCAATATACTGACATAAACTGATATAATTCGGTTTAAAATAACAAGATTATGATGTCTTTAAAGCCTATATCGAATAAAAACACAGCCGGAAATTTCTAAGATCTATAACCGATGGTTCTAGTACAATATGCCAAGGTCCTCAGTGCGTCAGAGCGAAGAGGGAAAAGACCAGACACGTCTTTGCCAAGTGATTTATAACCTTTGAGATCTACGTAGAGACTCCATTTCAAGTCTCCCTATTCGCTAACATCCAGGGGAAGGCGTATGCAGTGCATCTCAACCAATAGAAGACAGGCAGATTTATACACAGGTCTCAGAACAGCCAGCAAAAAGTCCAGTTCTGTTTCACTCACAGATATAATTCAAACGGTTTTAGAAACTAGAGAGTGTTTTCTATCCAATAGTAATAATAATATGCATATTGTACGAGCAAGAATTGAGTACGAGGCAGTTTAATTTGGGAACGTAATTATTACAAAGTGCCAACAGCACCCCCTAATGACAAGAAGTTAACACAGTGTCCAAAGAAGGGCCAGAAGTATACAGAATGGTGTCGTCTGCGTAGAGGTGGATCAGAGAATCACTAGCAGCAAGAGCGACATCATTGATATATACAGAGAAAAGAGTCGCCCCGAGAATTGAACCCTGTGGCACCCCCATAGAGACTTTCAGAGGTTTGGACAACAGGCCCTCCGATTTGACACACTGAACTCTACCTGAGAAATAGTTGGTGAACCAGGCGAGGCAGTCATTTGAGAAGCCAAGGCTATTGAGTCTGCCGATAATAATGTGGTGATTGACAGAGTCGAAAGCCTTGGCCAGGTCGATGAATACAGCTGCACAGTATTGTCTCTTATCGATGGTGGTTATGATATCGTTTAGGACCTCGAGCGTGGCTGAGGTGCACCCATGACCAGCTCGGAAACCAGATTGCATAGCAGAGAAGGTACGGTGGGATTCGAAAGTTTGGTGATCTGTTTGTTAACTTGGCTTTCGAAGACCTTAGAAAGGCAGGGTAGGATAGATACAGGTCTGTAACATTTTGGGTCTAGAGTGTCACCCCCTTTGAAGAGGGGGATGACTGCGGCAGCTTTCCATTCTTTGGGGATCTCAGACGATACGAAAGAGAGGTTGAACAGGCTAGTAATAGGGGTTGCAACAGTTGCGGCGGATCATTTTAGAAAGAGAGGGTCCAGATTGTCTAGCTCGGCTGATTTGTAGGGGTCCAGATTTTGCAGCTCTTTCAGAACATCAGCTATCTGGATTTGAGTGAAGTAGAAATGGGGAGGCCTGGGAAAGTTGTTGTGGGGGGTGCAGGGCTGTTGACCAGGGTAGGGGTAGCAAGGTGGAAAGCATGGCCAGCCGTAGAAAAATGCTTTTTGAAATTCTTAATTATCGTGGATTTATCGGTGGTGACAGTGTTTCCTAGCCTCAGTGCAGTGGGCAGCTGGGAGGAGGTGCTCTTATTCTCCATGGACTTTACAGTGTCCCAGAACTTTTTGGAGTTAGTGTTACAGGATGCAAATTTCTGTTTGAAAAAGCTAGCCTTTGCTTTCCTAACTGCCTGTGTATATCGGTTCCTAACTTCCCTGAAAAGTTGCATATTGCGGCGGCTATTCGATGCTAATGCAGTACGCCACAGGATGTTTTTGTGCTGGTCAAGGGCAGACAGGACTGGAGTGAACCAAGGGCTATATCTGTTCCTGGTTCTACATTTTTTGAATGGGGCATGCTTATTTAAGATGGTGAGGAAAGCACTTTTAAAGAATTACCAGGCTACCTCTACTGACGGAATGAGGTCAATATCCTTCCAGGATACCCAGGCCAGGTCAATTAGAAAGGCCTGCTCGCTGAAGTGTTTTAGGGAGCGTTTGACAGTGATTAGGGGTGGTCGTTTGACCGCAGACCCATTACGGACGCAGGCAATGAGGCAGTGATCACTGAGATCCTGGTTGAAGACAGCAGAGGTGTATGTGGAGGGCAGGTTGGTTAGGATGATATCTTTGAGGGTGCCCATGTTTACGGATTTGGGGATGTACCTGGTAGGTTCATTGATAATTTGTGTGAGATTGAGGGAATCTAGCTTAGATTGTAGGACGGCCGGGGTGTTAAGCATGTCCCAGTTTAGGTCACCTAACAGTACGAGCTCTGAAGATAGATGGGTGCAATCAATTCACATATGGTGTCCAGGGCACAGCTGGGGGCAGAAAGTGGTCTATAGCAAGCGGCAACGGTGAGAGACTTGTTTCTGGAAAGGTGGATTAGGAATGGAAATTTCAGGGTTTTTGGTGGCCTTCCTAAGCCAGGATTCAGAGCGGGCTAGGACATCCGGGTTGGCAGAGTGTGCTAAAGCAGTGAATAAAACAAACTTAGGGAAGAGGCTTCTAATGTTAACGTGCATGAAACCAAGGCATTTACAGTGACAGAAGTCAACAATTGAGACCGCCTGGGGAATGGGAGTGGAGCTAGGCACTGCAAGGCCTGGATTAACCTCTACATCACCAGAGAAACAGAGGAGGAGTAGGATAAGGGTACGGCTAAAGGCTATACAAACTGGTCGTCTAGTACGTTTGGAACAGAGAGTAAAAGGAGCAGGTTTCTGGGCGTGGTAGAATAGATTCAAGGCATAATGTACAGACAAAGGTATGGTAGGATGTGAATACAGTGGAGGTAAACCTAGGCATTGAGTGACGATGAGAGGTATATTGTCTCTAGAGACACCAATTAAACCAGGTGAGGTCACCGCATGGGAGGTGTGGGAGGTCCCGTGTGGCTCAGTTGGTAGAGCATGGCGCTTGCAACGCCAGGGTTGTGGGTTCATTCCCCACGGGGGGACCAGGATGAATATGGATGAATATGTATGAACTTTCCAATTTGTAAGTCGCTCTGGATAAGAGCGTCTGCTAAATGACTTAAATGTAAATGTAAATCTAGCTCAAAAGGGTTAGCTAAGGCATATTGAGCAGGGCTGGAGGCTCTACAGTGAAATAAGACAATAATCACTAACCAAAACAGCAATGGACAAGGCATATTGATATGAGGGAAAGTAATGCGTAGCCGAGTGATCATGGGGTCTAGTGAGTAGCTAGGCGTGCTGGAGACACGCCGATTCAGACAGATAGCGGGCCGGGGCTAGCAGGCTAGCAGAAGTGCCTTAGGGGGACGTCACGACGGAAGACACTGTTGTAGCCCCCTCGTGCGGTTACGTCGGCAGACCAGTCGGGATGGATCGGCAGGGCTCCGTGTAGTAAAAGGGTCCAGACCAATTGGCAAAATAGGTATTGTAGCCCAAGAAATTGTCTGATGGATCTCTTCAGCTAACAGTCCGATATGTTCTGATAGCTCCGATAGAACTGCCAAACTCTCCCGTAACCTAGACAACGCTTTGCTAATTGTGTGCTGCCCTATGGGACTCCCAGTCACAGTCGGTTGTGACACAACCTGGGATTGAACACCAGGCTGTAGTGACGCCACAACACTCCGATGCAGTGCCTTAGACTGCTGCGTCACTCGGGAGGTCCATAAATACTTTTCTAACCCTAAATAATATACAAGATCAGAGTATTTATATTTACCAATTGGTGCTGAAAAGGAGATGAATATTCATGTATTTACACGGCTGTCTTTCATTGATCCCTAATATTTTGAACCGTTCTTGTAACGAACGTCGTCGGGAGAAGGAGAAGAGGACCAAGGTGCAGCGTGGTAAGTATTCATAATACGTTATTTTAATAAATATGAACACTCTAACAAAACAACAACACGACAAACGAACAGTTCTGTAAGGTGACGAAAAACACTAAACAGAAAATAATCACCCACAACTCAAAGTGGGAAAACAGGCTACCTAAATATGGTTCTCAATCAGAGACAACGATAGACAGCTGCCTCTGATTGAGAACCACACACGGCCAAACACAAAGAAATAGACAACATAGAACACCAGACATAGAATGCCACCCACATCACACCCTGACCAAACGAAAAATAGAAACATACAAAGCAATCTATGGTCAGGGCGTGACAGTTCTCTCGATATGTTCTAGTGGGTCTGTGGAGAAAATTCAAATTAAAGGTACACCAGATGTAAAGGGATGAATATAGATAAATGTACTGAAAACCCTATTCATTTAAAACTCCACAAAAAAATCTGTTGACCAGCAAGTGGGAGTGTTTGCAGCCGTATAATAAAATGTATTCAATGCGCGCAAGGGAACCACGCCTGCAAAGCCTGCATAAATTAAGTCTGAATACTAGCTGCTGAGAAGTGCATAGGAAAGCATGTGAAGGAAAGGCATACATTTCCTAAGTCTGAATCGGGCCCTAAGCAAGGGGAAGTGAAAGGTTAGGAGGTTGACTGTAAATGTTTTCCCTCCCCATCGTGGCCCATTAGCAGCTAGAGAGGGTTAGGGGGGAATGCAGCGTGTAGTTAATCTGTTTTATTGCAGTGATCAAAGAGTTGGCAAGGTGAGGGAGTCAGGGAGAGAGGGGGGAGGGAGGGTGGGAGGAGACGGAAAGAGATGAGAAAGAGATGAGAAAGAGAGAGAGAGAGAAGGGAGGAAGAGAGAGAGAAGGGAGGAAGAAAGGAAGGGAGAGAAAGAGATAGAGAGGGAGGGAGATAAAGAGAGTGAGAGTGAAGGGAGGAAGAGAGGAAGGGAGAGTGGAGATGGAGAGATAAGAGAGGGTGAGAGAGAGAAATACAGGACAGCAACACAATTAGACCCAACCAAATCATGAGAAAACTAAAATATAATTACTTGACACATTAGAAAGAATTAACAGAAAAACAGAGCAAACTAGAATGCTATTTGGCCCTAAATAGAGAGTACACAGTGGCAGAATACCTGACCACTGTGACTGACCCAAACTTAAGGAAAGCTTTGACTATGTACAGACTCAGTGAGAATACCCTTGCTATTGAGAAAGACGGCCATAGGCAGACCTGGCTCTGAAGAAAAGATTGTGCACACTGCCCACAAATTGAGGTGGAAACTGAGCTGTACTTCCTAACCTCCTGCCAAATGTATTACCATGTTAGAGACACATATTTCCCTCAGATTACACAGATACACAAAGAATTCGAAAACAAACCCAATTTTGATAAACTCCCATATCTATTGAGTAAAATACCACAGTGTGCCATCACAGCAGCAAGATGTGTGACCTGTTGCCACAAGAAAAGGGCAACCAGTGAAGAACAAACACCATTGTAAATACAACCCATATTTATGTTGATTTATTTTCCCTTTTGTACCATTTCCACATAATATGACATTTGTAATGTCTTTATTCTTTTGGAACTTTTGTGAGTGTAATGTTTACTGTTAATTTTTATTGTTTACTTCACTTTTGTTTATTATCTATTTTACTTGCTTTGGCAATGTTAACATATAATCCCCATGCCAATAAAGCCCTTAAATTGAATTGAACTGAAAGAGAGAGGATGAGGCAAAGAGAGTGAAAGAGAGAGAGACTGAGAGAGGCTGAGAGAGAGAGAGAGAGAGAGAGAGAGAGAGAGAGAGAGAGAGAGGGAGAGAGAGAGAGAGAGAGAGAGAGAGAGAGAGAGAGAGGGAGAGAGAGAGAGGGAGAGAGGGAGACAGACAGAAAGTGAGAGTGAGAGTGAGGGAGAGGGAGAGATTTTAAAGGGCTCATTAGTGTTATGCTCACACTGTGCTGTAAAGTCAGCCAGACTCTTTCAAGGGCTGCAGGGTCGACAGTGCTCTTAGGCACAGATCTAGGATCATTTTGACTTCCCCTGATCCTAACCATAACCATGAGGGAGGAAATGCAAACTGAACTTAGATCAGTTTCTGGTGGCTGTTTGGGGGCCACAGGGCTGGCACTGAAGGGTGACTGCCTTAAGATACTTAAACAGCATATAAATCAGCACATTCACTTGCTTTTTTATCACACACACACACAAACACACACACACACACAAGCGCGTATACTTACACAGGCACACATGCCACACATACACATAGAGGAAAATAGTGGTTGGACTGAGCTGATTTTTGGCATCGTAACAACAAGCAGAAGATATGTAAAGGGAAGGAGAGATAAAGTGCATTCAGAAAATATTCAGACCCCTTCTCTTTTTCCACATTTTGTTACGTTACAGCCTTATTCTAAAATGTATTTAAAAAATACATTTTCCTCATCAATCTACACACAATAACCCATAATGATAAAGCAAAACATTTTGTTAATTTATTACAAATAAAAAACAGAAATACCTTATTTACATAAGTATTCAGACCCTTTGCTATGAGACTCGAAATTGAGGCACCCACCTGTTTATATAAGGTCCCACAGCAAAAATCAAGCCATGAGGTCGAAGGAATTGTCCGTAGAGCAAAAAACAAGCCATGAGGTAGAAGGAATTGAGCTCCGAGACTGGATTGTGTCGAGGCACAGATCTGGGGAAGGGTACCAAAACAATTCTGCAGCATTAAAGGTCCCCAAGAATACAGTGGCATCCATCATTCCTAAATGGAAGAAGTTTGGAACCACAAAGACTCTTCCTAGAGCTGGCCGCCTGGCCAAACTGAGCAATCAGAGGAGAAGACCCTTGGTCAGGGAGGTGACCAAGAACCCGATGGTCCCTCTGACAGAGCTCCAGAGTTCCTCTGTGGAGATGGGAGGACCTTCCGGAAGGACAACCATCTCTGCAGCACTCCACCAATCAGGCCTTTATAGTAGAGTGGCCAGGAGTTTGCCCAAAGGCACCTAAAGAACTCAACAAGATTCTCGTGTCTGATGAAACCAAGATTGAACTCTTTGGGCTGAATTCCAAGCGTCACATCTGGAGGATACCTGGCACCATCTCTACAGTGAAGCATGGTGGTGGCAGCATCATGCTGTGGGGATGTTTGTCAGTGCAGGGACTGGGAGACTAGTCAGGATTGAGGGAAAGATGAACGGAGCAAAGTACAGTGAGATCATTGATGAAAACCTGCTCCAGAGCACACAGGACCTCAGACTGGGGAGAAGGTTCACCTTCCAACAGGACAATGACCCTAAGCACACAGCCAAGACAACGCAGGAGTGGCTTCGAGACAAGTCTCTGAATGCCCTTGAGTGGCCCAGCCAGAGCCGGACTTGAACCTGATCGAACATCTCTGGAGAGATCTGAAAATAGCTGTGTGCAACGCTCCCCATCCAACCTGACACCGCTTGATAGGATCTTTAGAGAAGAATGGGAGAAACTCGCCAAATACAGGTGTGCCAAGCTTGTAGCATCATACCCAAGAAGACTTGAGGCTGTAATCACTCCGAGAGCTGCTGCAACAAAGTACTGAGTAAAGGGTCTTAATACTTATGTAAATGTGATTTTTTTTAAATAAATTTGTGAAAATTCTACAATGGGATCGATATGAGAACAGCCAGTGAAAGTGCAGGGCGCCAAATTAAAAAAAAACAGAAATCTCATAATTAAACTTCCTCAAACATACAAGTATTTCACACCATTTTAAAGATACACTTCTTGTTAATCCCACCACAGTGTCCGATTTCAAATAGGCTTTACAGCAAAAGCACCACAAACGATTATGTTAGGTGAGTGCCTATTCACAGAAAAACAGCCATTTTTCCAGCCAAAGAGAGGAGTCACAAAAAGCAGAAATAGAGATAAATTAATCACTAACCTTTGATGATCTTCATCAGATGACATTCATAGGACTTCATGTTACACAATACATTTATGTTTGTTCGATAAAGTTCATATTTATATAAAAAAATCTCAGCATACATTGGCACGTTATGTTCAGTAGTTCCAAAAACATCTGGTGATTTTGCAGAGAGCCACATCAATTTACAGAAATACTCATCATAAATGTTGATGAAAATACAAGTATTATACATGGAACTTTAGATAAACTTCTCCTTAATGCAACCGCTGTGTCAGATTTCAAAAGAACTTTACCGAAAAAGCAAACCATGCAATAATCTGAGTACGGCGCTCAGAGCCCAAAACAACCATAAAGATATCCACCATGTTGTGTAGTCAACAGAAGTCAGAAATAGCATTATAAATATTCACTTACCTTTGATGATCTTCATCAGAATGCACTCCCAGGAATCCCAGTTCCACAATAAATATTTGTTTTGTTCGATAATGTCCATCATTTATGTCCAAATGCCTCCTTTTGTTAGCGCGTTTGGTAAACAAATCAAAATTCATGACGCGCGTTCACTAGGAGCAGACGAAAAGTCAAAAAGTTCCGTTACAGTCCGTAGAAACATGTCAAACGATGTATAGAATCAATCTTTAGGATGTTTTTGACATAAATCTTCAATAATGTTCCAACCGGAGAATTCCTTTTTCTGTAGAAATGCAATGGAACAGAGCTCGCTCTCACGTGAACGAGCGTCACGAGCTCATGGCACTCTGCCAGACACCTGGCTCAAACAGCCCTTATGAGCCCCCATTTCACAGTAGAAGCATCAAACAAGGTTCTAAAGACTGTTGACATCTAGTGGAAGCCTTAGGAAGTGCAATATGACCAATATCCCACTGTGTATTCGATAGGCCAAGAGTTGAAAACCTACAAACCTCAGATTTCCCACTTCCTGGTTTAATTTTTTCTAAGGTTTTTGCCTGCCATATGAGTTCTGTTATACTCACAGACATCATTCAAACAGTTTTATAAACTTCAGAGTGTTTTCTATCCAAATATTCTAATAATATGCATACCTTAGCTTCTGGGACTGAGTAGCAGACAGTTTACTCTGGGCACCTCTGGGCACCTTATTCATCCAAGCTACTCAATACTGCCCCCGGCCATAAGAAGTTTAAAGTAACAAAATGTGGAAAAGGTCAAGCGGTCTGAATACTTTCCAAATGCACTGTACAGCGAGATTGAATTGATATATATATATATATATATATATATATATATATATATATATATATATATATATATATATATATAGAGAGAGAGAGAGAGAGAGAGAGAGAGAGAGAGAGAGAGAGAGAGAGAGAGAGAGATGTCAGAAGTGTGCATGTGTTAATTGAGTGTTAGGGTACAACGAACAACTCGACCCTGTCCAAAGTGTCACATACCAACCTGATGGTGAATGGTCATTCCACTTTAGTTCAAAGTTAAGTAGTCAGGTCAGAAACCACTACTCCAGGGAGCTTTTTGACCTTTCACCTTTTTGGTTATCATGTAATCACGCGGTCTTCTTTGATACAGTTAGACACCTGAAGAGGGTGTTCACTAAGCAAAACAGACAGACATGGGACGCATCCCAAACAGAATAGGCTGTTCACTAAACTAGACAGACAGACATGGGGTGCATCCCAAACAGAATAGGCTGTTCACTAAGCTTAAAAGACAGACATGGGACGCATCCCAAACAGAATAGGCTGTTCACTAAGCTAGACAGACAGACATGGGGTGCACCCCAAACAGAATAGGCTGTTCACTAAGCTTAACAGACAGACATGGGGTGCATCCCAAACAGAATAGGCTGTTCACTAAGCTAGACAGACAGACATGGGGTGCACCCCAAACAGCATAGGCTATTCACTAAGCTAGACAGACAGACATGGGGTGCACCCCAAACAGCATAGGCTGTTCACTAAGCTAGACAGACAGACATGGGGTGCATCCCAAACAGAATAGGCTGTTCACTAAGCTAGACAGACAGACATGGGGTGCACCCCAAACAGCATAGGCTGTTCACTAAGCTAGACAGACAGACATGGGGTGCATCCCAAACAGAATAGGCTGTTCACTAAGCTAGACAGACAGACATGGGGTGCACCCCAAACAGCATAGGCGGTTCACTAAGCTAGACAGACAGACATGGGGTGCACCCCAAACAGCATAGGCTGTTCACTAAGCTAGACAGACAGACATGGGGTGCACCCCAAACAGCATAGGCTGTTCACTAAGCTTAACAGACAGACATGGGGTGCACCCCAAACAGCATAGGCTGTTCACTAAGCTAGACAGACAGACATGGGGTGCATCCCAAACAGAATAGGCTGTTCACTAAGCTAGACAGACAGACATGGGGTGCACCCCAAACAGCATAGGCGGTTCACTAAGCTAGACAGACAGACATGGGGTGCACCCCAAACAGCATAGGCTGTTCACTAAGCTAGACAGACAGACATGGGGTGCACCCCAAACAGCCCCCTATTCTCTGTAGGGCACTACATTTAATCAGCTCCTATAGGGCTTGAGTCAAACGAAGTGCACTCTGTCAGGAATAGGGTACAGTTTGGGACAGACCCATGCTCAGTTTATTATCCTATCTTCCCTATATGCTGTCTAAACCTGTTTTATAGCCTATACGGGTCAGAACCGATGTGTGTGTGAGTGTGTGGTTGTTAAACAGACCCGCAGATGCAGATGCATGCAAGCATACACGCAGGCACACACATCCACATCTGTGCTTGTGTGTGTTTGAATGTGTGTGTGCGTGCGTGCTTGCGTGTTTGCGTATTTGCGTGTATGCGTGTGTACATTTATGGGTCCGTTTTATAGCCTACGGGTCAGGACTGGTGAACAACTGTGTTTCTGCCTCATTTCACCCCATTGGCCATTACTCCTGGAGCTATCGCCTCTTCAGTCCAACAGGGGAGTGGGCGTGGGACTGGAGAATGTCACAGCTGGAGAGATAAGTAACTTCCTACTGTGGAGGAGCTGCCCCAGCTGCCACAGGCTATGGTTATATGTCTTCTTTATTTCTGTGTCCAGAATCCTGTCTAGTTCTACAGATCAAGTCCAGAATCCTGTCTAGTTCTACAGCTCTTGTCCAGAATCCTGTCTAGTAATATAGCTTTTGTCCAGAATCCTGTCTAGTTCTACAGCTTTTGTCCAGAATCCTGTCCAGTTATACAGCTCTTGTCCAGAATCCTGTCTAGTTCTACAGATCTTGTCCAGAATCCTGTCTAGTTATACAGCTTTTGTCCAGCTTTAAATTCCAGTCAATTCAAAACATTCAAATTGTAAAAAATCCTAATTGAAAAGCAATGAATATAATTGGAATTGGAATTTTATTGCACTTCCTGAATTGACTGGAATTTAAATGGAATTGAGCCCAACCCTGCTGTCTACTTCCCATTGTCACACGTCAGATAGCGCAACGGCCCTCTGTACTGATCTGTCTGATAACTCGCAAATGCTCATGGGATAGCTAAAAAGTTAGACTACAATATGCTGTCCTAACGTTCGAAAATGTTACCAAGGTGACATTTTCCACTGAACCCCCTTCCATCCTATAAAACAGTCAAAGTTAGTCTTACCAAAAAGTTTTTTTTCATGAGCAAGTCTTCACTACGTAATTCTACATCTAGCTAAAGTGTTTTGTGGTGGTAGAATCAGTACTAATGAAATTCAAAATGTGCATACAAATGAGCTAGCTAACATTAGCTAGCTAGTGTCTACTTGCTGGCTGAACCAGTCTCAGATCAATCCATAGGAAACAAAAGGCAGGGATGCTAACAACGCCACTTCACACACTCAATGCTGAATACTCCCTCTAGCTAGCTAGCTATTGTAGCGAAGTTCTAGCTAATGCACAAATTAGTTTACATGATATCTGTTGGGCTGTGATCAGTGGACCGAGTTCTACCATTGACTGCTCTGTGCAGCTGTTATCGCGTTAGCCAAATGTTACAGCGAGGCACAGGGCCATCTGTCATAGTTAGATACATGCTGATTTCTGAGAACAGTCCAGGGGAGATCGACTGCCCCCCCCCCCCCCCCCCCATAATAGTGAATGGAAAAATGACAATCTTTGTGATCAATCTTCATTTAAATAAATAACAAATTCGAAGATAATCATGGTAACAATTATTGTTTCTAATACACCAGATGTATGTCTTGAACTGATTGTTAAAAAATCGCACACAGAAGAAGTTATAAGGATAATTTAGTTGCTAATGGCAGCCTGCTGGAGCAAGTTTGCTCAGCTGATCGGGCATGGTAGTTGGCAGAAGAGCAGAGTGATGTCCTGAAATAGGAACTAGTGTTAAGAGGATGAGCAAAATCAACATTTTTAGAGATGTTCCACTATTGGTTAGACAGATGGCTCCTGGCAACTGTGTATCATGATAGAATGACAATGGTCTAGTTCCAGAACTCTAGTTCAGAAGAACCCTATCTAGTTTGAGATCACTGGTCCAGAACTTTGTCTAGTTTTAGAACTCTGGTCCAGAAGTATTTTCCAAAACTCAGTCTAGTTCCATTCATAACAGAGTACGGGAAATCAATCCATTGACACTTGGCAAGACAGAATTGCAGAATTGAACACACACACATACACACACACACACACACACACACACACACACACACACACACACACACACACACACACACACACACACACACACACACACACACACACACACACACACACACACACACACACACACACACACACACATACATACACTGCACTCCCAATGTCTCATTTGCCTTGTCATAGCATGCCGTCCACAATACCCAAGCATATAAATGACATTTGATATGACCTCAGGTCTATTCATAACTGGACATGGCTGCTACAACAATATGCCGCTAATTTTGGACTACAAACGGTGAAAACGCTGAGCCATCGAGAGGCATGTTAGGAAGCCAGCCGGCCCGCCGGCCTGCCAGGGGAGGGTGTGTGTGTTCATCGTGGAGCATGTTAGGAAGCACGCCGGCCTGCCAGGGGAGGGTGTGTGTGTTCATCGTGGAGCATGTTAGGAAGCCAGCCGGCCTGCCAGGGGAGGGTGAGTGTGTTCATCGTGGAGCATGTTAGGAAGCACGCCGGCCCGCCGGCCTGCCAGGGGAGGGTGTGTGTGTTCATCGTGGAGCATGTTAGGAAGCCAGCCGGCCTGCCAGGGGAGGGTGTGTGTGTTCATCGTGGAGCATGTTAGGAAGC
Organism: Salvelinus namaycush; assembly: GCF_016432855.1. Lineage (NCBI taxonomy): Eukaryota > Metazoa > Chordata > Actinopteri > Salmoniformes > Salmonidae > Salvelinus > Salvelinus namaycush. The sequence goes on from NC_052336.1 coordinate 2,455,093, forward strand.
CAGCCGGCCTGCCAGGGGAGGGTGTGTGTGTTCATCGTGGAGCATGTTAGGAAGCACGCCGGCCCGCCGGCCTGCCAGGGGAGGGTGTGTGTGTTCATCGTGGAGCATGTTAGGAAGCACGCCGGCCCACCGGACTGCCAGGGGAGGGTGTGTGTGTTCATCGTGGAGCATGTTAGGAAGCACGCCGGCCCGCCGGCCTGCCAGGGGAGGGTGTGTGTGTTCATCTTGGAGCATGTTAGGAAGCACGCCGGCCCGCCGGCCTGCCAGGGGAGGGTGTGTGTGTTCATCGTGGAGCATGTTAGGAAGCCAGCCGGCCCGCCGGCCTGCCAGGGGAGGGTGTGTGTGTTCATCGTGGAGCATGTTAGGAAGCACGCCGGCCCGCCGGCCTGCCAGGGGAGGGTGTGTGTGTTCATCGTGGAGCATGTTAGGAAGCACGCCGGCCCGCCGGCATGCCAGGGGAGGGTGTGTGTGTTCATCGTGGAGCATGTTAGGAAGCCAGCCTGCCCGCCGGCCTGCCAGGGGAGGGTGTGTGTGTTCATCGTGGAGCATGTTAGGAAGCCAGCCGGCCTGCCAGGGGAGGGTGTGTGTGTTCATCGTGGAGCATGTTAGGAAGCACGCCGGCCCGCCGGCCTGCCAGGGGAGGGTGTGTGTGTTCATCGTGGAGCATGTTAGGAAGCACGCCGGCCCGCCGGCCTGCCAGGGGAGGGTGTGTGTGTTCATCGTGGAGCATGTTATTGAAGCCAGCCGGCCCGCCGGCCTGCCAGGGGAGGGTGTGTGTGTTCATCGTGGAGCATGTTAGGAAGCACGCCGGCCCGCCGGCCTGCCAGGGGAGGGTGTGTGTGTTCATCGTGGAGCATGTTAGGAAGCCAGCCTGCCCGCCGGCCTGCCAGGGGAGGGTGTGTGTGTTCATCGTGGAGCATGTTAGGAAGCCAGCCTGCCCGCCGGCCTGCCAGGGGAGGGTGTGTGTGTTCATCGTGGAGCATGTTAGGAAGCCAGCCGGCCTGCCAGGGGAGGGTGTGTGTGTTCATCGTTGAGCATGTTAGGAAGCCAGCCGGCCCGCCGGCCTGCCAGGGGAGGGTGTGTGTGTTCATCGTGGAGCATGTTAGGAAGCACGCCGGCCTGCCAGGGGAGGGTGTGTGTGTTCATCGTGGAGCATGTTAGGAAGCCAGCCGGCCTGCCAGGGGAGGGTGAGTGTGTTCATCGTGGAGCATGTTAGGAAGCACGCCGGCCCGCCGGCCTGCCAGGGGAGGGTGTGTGTGTTCATCGTGGAGCATGTTAGGAAGCCAGCCGGCCTGCCAGGGGAGGGTGTGTGTGTTCATCGTGGAGCATGTTAGGAAGCCAGCCGGCCTGCCAGGGGAGGGTGTGTGTGTTCATCGTGGAGCATGTTAGGAAGCACGCCGGCCCGCCGGCCTGCCAGGGGAGGGTGTGTGTGTTCATCGTGGAGCATGTTAGGAAGCCAGCCGGCCCGCCGGCCTGCCAGGGGAGGGTGTGTGTGTTCATCTTGGAGCATGTTAGGAAGCACGCCGGCCCGCCGGCCTGCCAGGGGAGGGTGTGTGTGTTCATCGTGGAGCATGTTAGGAAGCCAGCCGGCCCGCCGGCCTGCCAGGGGAGGGTGTGTGTGTTCATCGTGGAGCATGTTAGGAAGCACGCCGGCCCGCCGGCCTGCCAGGGGAGGGTGTGTGTGTTCATCGTGGAGCATGTTAGGAAGCACGCCGGCCCGCCGGCATGCCAGGGGAGGGTGTGTGTGTTCATCGTGGAGCATGTTAGGAAGCCAGCCGGCCTGCCAGGGGAGGGTGTGTGTGTTCATCGTGGAGCATGTTAGGAAGCACGCCGGCCCGCCGGCCTGCCAGGGGAGGGTGTGTGTGTTCATCGTGGAGCATGTTAGGAAGCACGCCGGCCCGCCGGCCTGCCAGGGGAGGGTGTGTGTGTTCATCGTGGAGCATGTTATTGAAGCCAGCCGGCCCGCCGGCCTGCCAGGGGAGGGTGTGTGTGTTCATCGTGGAGCATGTTAGGAAGCACGCCGGCCCGCCGGCCTGCCAGGGGAGGGTGTGTGTGTTCATCGTGGAGCATGTTAGGAAGCCAGCCTGCCCGCCGGCCTGCCAGGGGAGGGTGTGTGTGTTCATCGTGGAGCATGTTAGGAAGCCAGCCTGCCCGCCGGCCTGCCAGGGGAGGGTGTGTGTGTTCATCGTGGAGCATGTTAGGAAGCCAGCCGGCCTGCCAGGGGAGGGTGTGTGTGTTCATCGTTGAGCATGTTAGGAAGCCAGCCGGCCCGCCGGCCTGCCAGGGGAGGGTGTGTGTGTTCATCGTGGAGCATGTTAGGAAGCACGCCGGCCCACCGGACTGCCAGGGGAGGGTGTGTGTGTTCATCGTGGAGCATGTTAGGAAGCACGCCGGCCCGCCGGCCTGCCAGGGGAGGGTGTGTGTGTTCATCGTGGAGCATGTTATTAAGCCAGCCGGCTCCGCCGGCCTGTCAGGGGAGGGTGTGTGTTTCTCAGGTCCTAAACTAAGTAGGAGGGTAAAAAGTGGATGAAAGGCAGAGCAATTGTGTATATGTCAGGATCTTAGTGCTGCTGTTGAGGGGGTGAAATAGGTGAGTGTAACGCTCGTCTAATGCCTCCTCCTCGGACGAGGAGGAGGAGTAAGGGTCGGACCAAAATGCAGCGTAGGTTGAATCCATAATGATTTATTACAACTAGACGAAACACGATGAACACTTGAATAAACTCAAAACAACAAAACGACGTAGACAGACCTGAACATATGAACTTACATAAACACGAAGAACGCACGAACAGGAACAGACTACATACACGAACGAAAACGAAACAGTCCCGTGTGGTGCGACATACACAGACACGGAAGACAATCACCCACAAACAAACAGTGAGAACAGCCTACCTTAATATGGTTCTCAATCAGAGGAAACGTCAAACACCTGCCTCTAATTGAGAACCATATCAGGCAACACATTAAACCCAACATAGAAACACAATACATAGAATGCCCACCCCAACTCACGCCCTGACCAACACATACAAAAACAAGAGAAAACAGGTCAGGAACGTGACATAACCCCCCCCTCAAGGTGCGAACTCCGGGCGCACCACCAAAAGTCTAGGGGAGGGTCTGGGTGGGCATCTGTCCACGGTGGCGGCTCAGGCTCTGGGCGTGGTCCCCATCCGACCATAGTCACTCCCCGCTTTTGTAGCCTCCTCCCAATGACCACCGTCCAAATTAACCCCACTGGACTAAGGGGCAGCACCGGACTAAGGGGCAGCACCGGAATGAGGGGAAGCTCCGGACTAAGGGGAAGCTCCGGACTGAGGGACGGCAGCTCCGGACTGAGGGACGGCAGCTCCGGACTGAGGGACGGCAGCTCCGGACTGAGGGACGGCAGCTCCGGACTGGCTGACGGCTCTGGCTGGTCATGGCTGGCTGACGGCTCTGGCTGGTCATGGCTGGCTGACGGCTCTGGCTGGTCATGGCTGGCTGACGGCTCTGGCTGGTCATGGCTGGCTGACGGCTCTGGCTGGTCATGGCTGGCTGACGGCTCTGGCTGGTCATGGCTGGCTGACGGCTCTGGCTGGTCATGGCTGGCTGACGGCTCTGGCTGGTCCTGTCTGGCGGAAGGCTCTGGCTGCTCCTGTCTGGCGGAAGGCTCTGGCTGCTCCTGTCTGGCGGAAGGCTCTAGCGGCTCCTGTCTGGCGGACGGCTCTAGCGGCTCCTGTCTGGCGGACGGCTCTAGCGGCTCCTGTCTGGCGGACGGCTCTGAAGGCTCATGGCAGACGGGCGGCTTTGCAGGCTCAGTACAGACGGGCGGCTTTGAAGGCTCAGTACAGACGGGCGGCTTTGAAGGCTCAGTACAGATGGGCAGTTCATGCGGCGCTTGGCAGACGGACAGTTCAGACGGCGTTGGGCAGACGGGCAGTTCAGGCGCCGTTGGGCAGACGGGCAGATCAGGCGCCGCTGGGCAGACGGGCAGTTCAGGCGCCGCTGGGCAGACGGCAGACTCTGGCCGGCTGAGACGCACTGTAGGCCTGGTGCGTGGTGCCGGAACTGGAGGTCCCGGGCTAAGGACACGCACCTTCAGGCTAGTACGGGGAGCAGCAACAGGACGCACAGGACTCTGGAGGCGCACAGGAGGCTTGGTGCGTGGTGTAGGCACTGGTGGTAATGGGCTGGAGACACGCACCATAGGGCTAGTGCGTGGAGGAGGAACAGGGCTCTGGAGACGCACAGGAGGCTTGGTGCGTGGTGCCGGTACTGGTGGTAATAGGCTGGAGACACGCACCACAGGGCTAGTGCGTGGAGGAGGAACAGGGCTCAGGAGACGCACAGGAAGCCTGGTGCGTGGTGTAGGCACTGGTGGTACTGGGCTGGGGCGGGGAGGTGGCGCCGGAAATACCGGACCGTGCAGGCGTACTGGCTCCCTTGAGCACTGAGCCTGCCCAACCTTACCTGGTTGTATGCTCCCCGTAGCCCGACCAGTGCGGGGAGGTGGAATAACCCGCACTGGGCTATGTAGGCGAACCGGGGACACCATGCGTAAGGCTGGTGCCATGTATGCCGGCCCGAGGAGACGCACTGGTGGCCAGATGCATTGGTGGAATAACCCGCACCGGGCTAACACATACAAAAACAAGAGAAAACAGGTCAGGAACGTGACAGAGAGAGAGAGAGCGAGAGAGTGAGAGCGAAAGAGAGAGGGGGGGGCAGAAAGAGAGGGGGGAGACAGCGGGAGAGACAGAGCAGGAACCTGGACTTCATCAAAGAAATCGGAAATACAGACATTGTCATCCTACAAGAAACATGGTATAGAGGAGACGGACCCACTGGTGGCCCTCTAGGTTACAGAGAGCTGGTAGTCCCATCCACCAAACTATCAGGTGTGAAACAGGGAAGGGACTCAGGGGGTATGCTAATTTGGTAGAGAGCAGACTTAACTCACCAGATTAAATTAATCAAAACAGGAACATTTTACATTTGGCTAGAAATTCAAAAGGAAATGATCTTAACAGAGAAAAATGTCCTCCTGTGTGCTACCTACATCCCCCCCACTAGAATCCCCATACTTAAAAAATATATTAATTGTTTTATTTCACCTTTATTTAACCAGGTAGGCTAGTTGAGAACAAGTTCTCATTTACAACTGTGATCTGGCCAAGATAAAGCAAAGCAGTGTGACACAAACAACACAGAGTTACACATGGAATAAACAAGCGTACAGTCAATAACACAATAGAGAAAAAGAAAGTCTATATACAGTGTGTGCAAATGGCGTGTGGAGGTAAGGCAATAAATAGGCCATAGTAGCGAAGTAATTACAATTTAGCAAATTAACACGGGAGTGATAGATGAGCAGATGGTGATGTGCAAGTAGAAATACTAGTGTGCAAAATAGCAGAAAAGTAAATAAAAAGAGAGCTTATTGAAGACAGGTTCTCCATCCTGGAGGGGGAAATCAATCATTTCCAGGCCCAGGGACATGTACTAGTCTGTGGCGACCTAAATGCCAGAACCGGACAAGAACCTGACACCCTCAGCACACAGGAGGACAAACACCTGCCTGGAGGTGACAGCATTCCCTCCCCCATATGCTCCTCTAGGCAACAACAACGGGTCACAACTCCTGCAGCTATGTCACACGCTGGGTGTGTACATAGTCAATGGTAGGCTTCGAGGGGACTCTGGTAGGTACACCTATAGCTCATCTCTTGAAAGTAGTACTGTAGACTACTTTATCATTGACCTCAACCCAGAGTCTCTCAGTGTTCACAGTCAGCCCACTGACACCCCTATCAGACCACAGCAAAATCACAGTCTACCTGAACAGAGCCATACTCAATCAAAGCCAAAAGGAACTGAGTAATATTAAGAAATGCTGTAGATGGAAGGAATGTAGTTTGGAAATCTACCAAAAAACAATTAGGCAACAACAAATTTTTAACTTTTAGACAACTTCCTGGACAAAACGTTCCACTGTAATAGTGAAGGTGTAAACTTGGCAGTAGAAAATCTTAACAGTATATTTGACCTCTCAGCTTCCCTATCAAATCTTAAAATCTCAAATAGAAAACCAAAGAAAATGAACAACAATGACAAATGATTTGATGAAGAATTGCAAAAATCTAAGAAAGAAAATGAGAAACCTGTCCAACCAAAAACATAGAGACCCAGAAAACCTGAGTCTATGCCTTCACTATGGTGAATCACTAAAACAATACAGAAATACACTACGGAAAAAGAAGGAACAACACATCAGAAATCAGCTCAATGTAATTGAAGAATCCATAGACTAACCACTTCTGGGAAAATTGGAAAGCACTAAACAAACAACAACACAAAGAATTATCTATCCAAAATGGATGTATGGGTAAAGCACTACTCCAATCTTTTTGGCTCTATAACAAAGAACAAACAGCAAAAACATATACATGATCAAATACAAATCTTAGAATCAACTATTAAAGACTACCAGAACACACTCGATTCTCCAATTGCATTGAATGAACTACAGGACAAAATAAAAACCATCTAACCCAAAAAGGCCGGTGGTGTTGATAATATCCTCAATGAAATGATCAAATATACAGACAACAAATTCCAATTGGCTATACTAAAACTCTTTAACATCATCCTTAGCTCTGGAATCTTCTCCAATATTTGTAACCAAGGACTGATAACCCCAATCCACAAAAGTGGAGACAAATTGGACCCCACTAACTACCGTGGGATATGCGTCAACAGCAACCTTGGGAAAATCCTCTGCAATATCATTAACAGCAGACTCGTACATTTCCTCAGTGAAAACAATGTACTGAGCAAATGTCAAATTGGCTTCTTACCAAATTATCATACGATAGACCACGTATTCACCCTGCACACACTAATTGACAAACAAACAAACCAAAACAAAGACAAAGTGTTGATTTCAAAAAAGCCTTCGACTCAATTTGGAATGAGGGTCTGCTATACAAATTGATGGAAAGTGGTGTTGGGGGTAAAACATACGACATTATAAAATCCATGTACACAAACAACAAGTGTGCGGTTAAAATAGGCAAAAAACACGCATTTCTTCCCACAGGGTCGTGGGGTGAGACAGGGATGCAGCTTAAGCCCCACCCTCTTCAACATATACAGTATATCAATGAATTGGCGAGGGCACTAGAAAAGTCTGCAGCACCTGGCCTCACCCTACTAGAATCTGAAGTCAAATGTCTATTGTTGGCGCCCCCCCTTGGTTTGTGCTGTGGTGGAGATCTTTGTGGGCTATACTCGGCCTTGTCTCAGGATTGTAAGTTGGTGGTTGAAGATTTCCCTCTAGTGGTGCGGGGGCTGTGCTTTGGCAAAGTGGGTGGGGTTATATCCTTCCTGTTTGGCCCTGTCCGGGGGTATCTTCGGATGGGGCCACAGTGTCTCCTGACCGCTCCTGTCTCAGCCTCCAGTATTTATGCTGCAGTAGTTTATGTGTCGGGGGGCTAGGGTCAGTTGGTTATACCTGGAGTACTTCTCCTGTCTTATCCAGTGTCCTGTGTGAATTTAAGTATGCTCTCTCTAATTCTCTCGTTCTCTCTTTCTTTCTCTCTCTCTGAGAACCTGAGCCCTAGGACCATACGTCAGGACTACCGGGCATGATGACTCCTTGCTGTCCCCAGTCCGCCTGGCCTTGCTGCTATTCCAGTTTCAACTGTTCTGCCTGCGGTTACGGAACCCCTACCTGTCCCAGACCTGCTGTTTTCAACTCTTAATGATCGGCTATGAAAAGCCAACTGACATTTATTCCTGATTATTATTTGACCATGCTTGTCATTTATGAACATTTTGTCAATCTTGGCTCTCTCTCATTTTCTCCTTCTCTCTTTCTTTCTCTCGGAGGACCTGAGCCCTAGGAACATACGTCGGGACTACCGGGCGTGGTGACTCCTTGCTGTCCCCAGTCCGCCTGGCCTTGCTGCTATTCCAGTTTCAGCTGTTCTGCCTGCGGTTATGGAACCGCCACCTGTCCCAGACCTGTTGTTTTTCAACTCTTAATGATCGGCTATGAAAAGCCAACTGAAAATTATTCATGATTATTATTTGACCATGCTTGTCACTTATGAACATTTTTGAACATCTTGGCATAGTTCTGTTATAATCTCCACCCGGCACAGCCAGAAGAGGACTGGCCACCCCTCATAGCCTGGTTCCTCTCTAGGTTTCTTCCTAGGTTTTGGCCTTTCTAGGGAGTTTTTCCTAGCCACCGTGCTTCTACAACTGCATTACTAGCTGTTTGGGGTTTTAGGCTGGGTTTCTGTACAGCACTTCGAGATATTAGCTGATGTACGAAGGGCTATATAAAATAAAAAATAAAATAAACTTGATTGATTGATATTGTTTGCTGATGATCTGGTGCTTCTGTCACCAACCATGGAGGGCCTACAGCAGCACCTAGATATTCTGCACAGATTCTGCCAGACCTGGGCCCTGACAGAAAATCTCAGTAAGACCAAAATAATGGTGTTCCAAAAAAGGTCCAGTCGCCAGGACCACAAATACAAATTCCATCTAGCCGTTGCCCTAGAGCACACAAAAAACTAAACATCAGTGCCACAGGTAACTTCCACAAAGCTGTGAACGATCTGAAAGACAAGGCAAGAAGGGCATTCTATGACATCAAAAGGAACATAAAATTCAACATACCAATTAGGATCTGGCTATGAATACTTGAATCGGTTATCTTCTACTTGCACACAATCCCGGATCCGGGAGCACCCCCATCAGTAAAAAAGCTGACTAGCATAGCCTAGCATAGCGTCACAAGTAAATACTAGCATCTAAATATCATTAAATCACAAGTCCAAGACACCAGATGAAAGATACACATCTTGTGAATCCAGCCATCATTTCTGATTTTTAAAATGTTTTACAGGGAAGACACAATATGTAAATCTATTAGCTAACCACGATAGCAAAAGACACAACCTTTTTTTCCCACCATTTTTTTCCTGCATAGGTAGCTATCACAATTTCGACCAAATAAAGATATAAATAGCCACTAACCAAGAAACAACTTCATCAGATGACAGTCTGATAACATATTTATTGTATAGCATATGTTTTGTTAGAAAAATGTGCATATTTCAGGTATAAATCATAGTTTACCATTGCAGCCACCATCACAACTCTCACCAAAGCAACTAGAATAACTACAGAGACCAACGTGAATTACCTAAATACTCATCATAAAACATTTCTGAAAAATACACAGCGTACAGCAAATGAAAGACAAAGATCTTGTGAATCCAGCCAATATTTCAGATTTTTTAAGTGTTTTACAGCGAAAACACAATATAGCATTATATTAGCTTACTACAATGGCCAACAACACAACAGCATTGATTCAAGCAAACAATAGCGATAACGAATAAACCAGCAAAATATATAAAAAGAATTCACTAACCTTCTCAAACTTCTTCAGATGACAGTCCTATAACATCATATTACACAATACATATAGAGTTTGTTTTGTCTCAACCAATAGAAGACATGCAAATTAATAAACCGACCTCAGAACAGCCTGCAGATTTCAGATTTCTCACTTCCTCATAGGAAAATTGCTCCAACTCGAGTTCTGTTTTACTCACAGATATAATTCAAACGGTTTTAGAAACTAGAGAGTGTTTTCTATCCAATAGTAATAATAATATGCATATTGTACGAGCAAGAATTGAGTACGAGGCAGTTTAATTTGGGAACGAATTTTTTACAAAGTGCAAACAGCACCCCCTATTGAGAAAAGGTTAAAGAACCCATTGCTCTTTATGGTTGTGAGGTCTGGGGTCTGCTCACCAACAATTCACTAAATGGAACAAACACCAAATTGAGACTCTACATGCAGAATTCTGCAAAACTATCCTCAGTGTACAATGTAGAACACCAAATAATGCATGCAGAGCAGAATTAGACCGATACCCGCTAATTATCAAAATCCAGAAAAAAGCTGTTAAATTCTACAAACAACTTAAAGGAAGCGATTCCCAAACCTTCCATAACAAAACCATCACCTACAGAGAGATGAACCTGGAGTAGAGTCCCCTAAGCAAGCTGGTCCTGGGGCTCTGTTCACAAACACAAACACACCCCACAGAGCCCCAGGACAGCAACACAATTAGACCCAACCAAATCATGTGAAAACAAAAAGATAATTACTTGACACACTGGAAAGAATTAACAAAAGAACAGAGCAAACTAGAATGCTATTTGGCCCTAAACAGAGAATGCACAGTGGCAGAATACTTTACCACTGTGACTGACCCAAACTTAAGGAAAGCTTTGACTATGTACATACTCAGTGAGCATTGCCTTGCTATTGAGAAAAGCCGCCATAGGCAGACCTGGCTCTCAAGAGAAGACAGGCTATGTGCACACTGCCCACAAAATGAGGTAGAGAGGTAGAGAGATAGGTAGAGAGAGAGAGAGAGAGAGAGGTAGAGAGAGAGAGAGAGAGAGAGAGAGAGAGAGAGAGAGAGAGAGAGAGAGAGGTAGAGAGAGAGAGAGAGAGAGAGAGAGAGAGAGAGAGAGAGAGAGAGAGAGAGAGAGAGAGAGAGAGAGAGAGAGAGAGAGAACTACCTACACGAGGGGACAGCTTTATTTTAAGCCATACTGTTTCTAACTGTCTTAATCTCCCCCATAGAAACAACACTGACAGCACCATCAACAAAAACGGAAGGGATCTGTTGCAGCTCTGTCGAAGCCTGTGTCTGTACTTTGTTAATGGTAGGTTACGGGGGACTCTTTGGGGAGATTAATCTATTGCTCACCCCTTGGCCACAGCACAGTAGACTTTATGATTACATACATTGACCCTTTCTCACGCTAACTCATTCACTGTCAAGCCACTAAAACCTCTGTCTGATCACAGCCACATTATGTTGTTCTTCAAAAGAACAGACATGGAAACAAACCCACTTTCACAGCCCAGTAAGCTGTACAACATCAGAAATTCATACAGATGGGCCCAAAACAGCACAGAACAATACCAGAAAGCAACCAACAAATCCAAACACTTTTATATAACTTCTGGATGCTACATCCACTCACAGTAAAGAAGGCATCAATCTAGCAGTAAAAAACATCAACTATATATTCAGGCAAACAGAAAAAGAAGCACAACTGAAATTGTTTTTTTAAATCTATAAAATACCTCAGAGGACAACTGGTTTGATACAGATTGTAAAAATAATTAGAACACTATCAAACCAAAGCACAGATACCCAAATAATGGTGAATTACACCTTCATTACTGTGATACTTTAAAACTCTATAAACGTACTCACAGAACTAAAAAAGCACAGTACAACAGCAAGCAGCTGACACTAATTGAGGAGTCCATAAACAACTTCTGGCAAGATTTGAAATTTGAATAGAGGAATTAACGATACAAAATGGTGACATATGGACAACCCATTTAAAACACTATTCAACACCGTTCCAATTGATGCAAACACAGAACACTGCAAAATTCATGACAAGTTGAACACAGTTAGAAAAAGCTATAAATGACTATCAAAATCCATTGGAATCCACAATTACTGACCAGGAGTTCTATAAGAAACGTCAGGCCTTCAAATTTAAAAAAGCATGCAGACCTGATGGCATCCTAAATGAGATGCTCAAATTCACTACTGCAACATTTCAATAATACAGTATTAACTGTTTAATTTGATCCTGAGTGTAGGTTATTTCCCTGACATCTAGAATCATGGACTCATAACCCCAATCTTTAAGAGCTGAGACAAAGTTGTTCATAACAATTACAGAGGCATTTGTGTGAACAGTAACCTGGGGAAGGTTTTCTGTAGTATTATAAATGTGTGTCACGTCTACTCCCGCTCTCCTTCTCTGGCGCTCGTTGTTGCCAGTTTATTCATTATTACGCACACCTGCCACCATCATTACGTGCACCTGCGCCTCACCTGGACTCCATCACCTTCCTGATTACCTCCCCTATGTCTGTCACTCCCTTTGGTTCTTTCCCCAGGAGTTACTATTTCTCTTTTGCTTCATGTCTGTACGCTACTCGTGTTTCTTGTTTTGTTCCATGTTTGTTTATTTATTAAATTCACTCACTGTACTTGCTTTCCAGCTATTATTGAACACATTATAATGTGAGAGTTCTAAACCTCTTTAAAAGGCACAATGTCTTCAGTAAAAGACAAATTGGATTTATACCAAAATATCGCACGACCGATCATATTTACACCCTGATAGATAAACATGTCCACCAAAATGTACAATTGCTTTATCGACTTCCAAAAAGCATTTGATTCTACTTGGCATACAGTACTGTTCAACAAAGTTATTGAAACTGTTGTAGGGGGTAAAACATATGACACAATTAAATCAATGTATACTGGCAATACGCACAGCATCGAAATTGGCAAGAAAATAACAGAATTCTTTAACCAGGGGCGGGGCCTTCACCAGGGTTGCGATCTGAGCCCTGCGCTTTTCAATATTTACATAAACGAATTGGCCATTATTCTAGAAAAATCCTCAGCCCCTGGTGTTAGTCTCCACAATTCAGAGGTTAAAAGACTGATATTCGCAGATGACCTGTGTCTGCTGTCACCCACAGCATATTTCCTACAGCAGAGCCTGGACCTGCTAGACCAGTACTGCCAGACCTGGGCCAAAAATCTAAAACAATTAGAGTGTCATTTCCCCAAATTTGAAACCCTTATTGAAGGTTTCAAAGACCTCTCTGATGAGAATAGGCGACCTGTCCTGTTGGGGGAAGATTCAGAGAGCTGTGGGTTGGCAGCACACTACATTGCTGCCTGCCATAAGATGAGGGACAGTGTCTAACAGACAAAACAACCGGCACAACAACTGTCCTCTATGTTATTGTTATTGTCCATTGTATGATTATTATTATTGTTGTTACTGATTGTCCCATTGACAATCTTGATTATTTTTACTATGTTAATATTGTAAATGTATCACAGTCTCCACAGTACGCTTTGGCAATATGTACATTGTTAACGCACGCCAATAAAGCAAATTTAATTGAATTGAAACGGAAAGACAGAGAGAAACAGAAAGAAAGAAAGAGTGAGAGAGAGGGGGGGATATGTGAGGGGTAGTTCGTAGAGAGCGGGAATGTCAAACATCTAGCCGCTGTTATTCAGACAGAACCAGTGGGGAATGAGGGAGTAAAAGAGGGTGAGAGAGAGAGGGGAATGGGGGCAAGCTGAACCATGGTGGATATGTCAGGCACCCAGCCCTCGGCTGCTGTTGAGTGGGTGAAATGGGAGGGAAAGACAGTGTATGTCAGGCATCTGACAGAGCCCAGTATTATCAAGGCAGCACTGGGGGGAATGAGAGGGGGTGTGAGAGGGGGTGTGAGATGGGGTATGAGAGGGGACAGGGGGTGTGTGTGTGTCAGGTACCCAGCTCTCAGCTGCTGTTGAAGGAGATGAAAGGGGCAGAGAGTGGAGTGGGAGTGGAGAGACGAGTGGAGGTGGTAGAAGAGGGGAGAGGGGAGGGAGGGGAAGCTGAACCATTGCCTTCATGTCAGAACCCCAGCTCTGCTGGCCCTGCTACCCAGCCAACACAGCTGCTGAAGGGGAGAGCGGCTAGATGGGGCCAACGAGTTGGGATAGGCTGCTGAGGATAGAGGTAGACATGTTGCAATGCACTAAACAGAGAATAGGGTGCCATTTCGGACACACCCAGGGTGAGAAAGGGGGGCATTATGGGAGGAAGGAACGAGTGCCAATGGGGGCCAATGGGTTGGTAATGTGCACCAGTGTGTGTGTGTGTGTGTGTGTGTGTGTGTGTGTGTGTGTGTGTGTGTGTGTGTGTGTGTGTGTGTGTGTGTGTGTGTGTGTGTGTGTGTGTGTGTGTGTGTGTGTGTGTGTGTGTGTGTGTGTGTGTGTGTTGATGCTGATTTCTCCTCCTATGCTGCAGGGTTACTGCTGGGTTATCCCCCTTCTGCTGCCTCCTGCTACACATAGCAGGGAGCTGAGCCACACACTGTTCCGCTGTTCCCATAGGAGAACCCTTTTTGGTTCCAGGTAGAACTCCTTTGGGTTCAATGTAAAACCCTCTGTGTAAGGGGTTCTACCTAGAACCAAAAAGGGTTCTTCAAAGGGTTCTCCTATGGGGACCACCGATGAACCTTTTTAGGTTCACCTTTTTTTCTAAGAGTGCAGAGCAGAAAGAGCAGGCTGCATTGAGCTGTAGGGGCCTGGTACACAGCATAGAACTCTATTTACAGTAATACACCGGATAGAGCCTTATGATAGAACCCTATTTACAGTAATACACCGGATAGAGCCTTATGATAGAACCCTATTTACAGTAATACACCGGATAGAGCCTTATGATAGAACCCTATTTACAGTAATACACCGGATAGAGCCTTAAGATAGAACCCTATTTACAGTAATACACCGGATAGAGCCTTATGATAGAACCCTATTTACAGTAATACACTGGATAGAGCCCTATGATAGAACCCTATTTACACTGGATTGAACGATTTACATGATTTACATTTACATACCATTTTCTGAAAACCTCTTTAGTGTAACTCCATATAACCTCTCTGATATCCTTTTCAATGTACCTTCATTTCCCTCCCTTAAGACAGTAGACATTTAGGGCTGGTTTCCCGGACACAGATTAAGCCTAGTCCTGGACTAAATAGTATGAACAATGGAGAATCTCCATTGAAATAGATGTTAGGTCAGGACTGTGTAGAACATCGGTCAATAACGTATAGCAGTTGTAACACTTAAATGAAACTATTTAGCAGGTCATATTTCTAAGCACTGACAACTTTAAGATGTGCTTATTGTTTGTAGAGTATGTCAAGTACAGTGAAATGTACATGTTAAGTTTTTAGTTGTGTAATAGAACAACCAGTATTTGGAACAACCCCGTTTGACATATAAAACACCAACATGACAGTACAAGGGATACTCAAAACTGTTTTCATGAGAGGATTCCAACACACACATTCTTTCAAACACCCATCCCTACTTTCCAGTGTTCACAAGAGTTCATCCTTTGACATCCATTTTGACCATCCGTTCCCCTTGAAAACCATTAGGAGCCTGAGGCTTGTTGCTGAGTAGCACTCTCTGTCCTCAGGATGGCTTTGTTATGGAGGTGTATTTCTGCCTGTTCCCTCTAGCTGGGCCCAGCACCGGTCCTTTTAAACCACATAATTCACACATACGCACAGGCACACACAAAGACACACACACAGACACACGCAAAGACACACACACAGACACACACACACACACAGCAGCTGCAGCCCACTCCTCACCTCTCAGAATAGAGCAGAAACACCAGGCTGACTCAGGAGAACATGTGTAGGTGGATTCCACATTCAACCCAGCCATTAAAACGAGGAAGGGAGGGAGGGAGGGAGAGAGGGAGGAAGGGAGGGAGAGAGGGAGGGAGAGATAGAGAGGGAGAGAGTACAACTAACTGCATATATAACAGTTAGGAGTGTACTGGCACTCACAGTCCTAACAGTGTATCCGTCTGCAGATGGAAATGCGTCACCTCTAGTGAATACAGAATCAGAACCAACTGTGTGTCCTGTTGTGAATACTGGAGACCAAGAATTCTTTAATGTTCATGATATAGTTAAGCAATAAGGCCCGAGGGGGTGTGGTATATGTCCAATATACCACGGCTAAGGGCAGCTCTTAGCTCGAGTGCCTGGATACAGCCCTTAGCCGTAGTATATTGGCCATATATCACAAACCCCCAATAATAGCCGTATTGCTATTATAAACTGGTTACCAATTAGAACAGTAAAAATAAATGTTTTGTCATACCAGTGGTATATGGTCTGATATATCACGGCTGTCAGCCAATCAGCATTCAGAGATCGAACCACCCAGATTATAATGATGGATAGATGGATTAATGATTGTTTTGATCTTTGAATGCCAGTTTTGAGACATTGAATATGACTATTTGATTCTCGTGATTTGATGCAAATATTTGGAATGAAAAGTGTCAGCAGCCTAGTGACATGAATGATAATGATTGTGAATCATAACTGTTCATTTGAAGGATTTGCTCTAGAAACAAGCTTAATAGCCCTGAATTATGGTGAATTAGCTAAGAGCTATTGTTATGTAAAGAGTCATATTACTGCTACTGGGAGCAAGCAACATCCCCCCCCCCCCCCTGTCTCTCTCTCTCAATTCAATTCAATTCAATTCAATTCAATTCAAGGGGCTTTATTGGCATGGGAAACATGTGTTAACATTGCCAAAGCAAGTGAGGTAGATAATATACAAAAGTCAAATAAACAATAAAAATGAACAGTAAACATTACACATACAGAAGTTTCAAAACAATAAAGACATTACAAATGTCATATTATATATATGCAGTGTTGTAACAATGTACAAATGGTTAAAGCACACAAGTTAAAATAAATAAACATAAATATGGGTTGTATTTACAATAGTGTTTGTTCTTCACTGGTTGCCCTTTTCTGGTGGCAACAGGTCACAAATCTTGCTGCTGTGATGGCACACTGTGGAATTTCACCCAGTAGATATGGGAGTTTATCAAAATTGGATTTGTTTTCGAATTCTTTGTGGATCTGTGTAATCTGAGGGAAATATGTCTCTCTAATATGGTCATACATTGGGCAGGAGGTTAGGAAGTGCAGCTCAGTTTCCACCTCATTTTGTGGGCAGTGAGCACATAGCCTGTCTTCTCTTGAGAGCCATGTCTGCCTACGGCGGCCTTTCTCAATAGCAAGGCTATGCTCACTGAGTCTGTACATAGTCAAAGCTTTCCTTAAGTTTGGGTCAGTCACAGTGGTCAGGTATTCTGCCACTGTGTACTCTCTGTTTAGGGCCAAATAGCATTCTAGTTTGCTCTGTTTTTTTGTTAATTCTTTCCAATGTGTCAAGTAATTATCTTTTTGTTTTCTCATGATTTGGTTGGGTCTAATTGTGCTGTTTTCCTGGGGCTCTGTGGGGTGTGTTTGTGAACAGAGCCCTAGGACCAGCTTGCTTAGGGGACTCTTCTCCAGGTTCATCTCTCTGTAGGTGATGGCTTTGTTATGGAAGGTTTGGGAATCGCTTCCTTTTAGGTGGTTGTAGAATTTAACGGCTCTTTTCTGGATTTTGATAATTAGTGGGTATCGGCCTAATTCTGCTCTGCATGCATTATTTGGTGTTCTACGTTGTACACGGAGGATATTTTTGCAGAATTCTGCATGCAGAGTCTCAATTTGGTGTTTGTCCCATTTTGTGAAATCTTGGTTGGTGAGCGGACCCCAGACCTCACAACCATAAAGGGCAATGGGCTCTATGACTGATTCAAGTATTTTTAGCCAGATCCTAATTGGTATGTTGAAATTTATGTTCCTTTTGATGGCATAGAATGCCCTTCTTGCCTTGTCTCTCAGATCGTTCACAGCTCTGTGGAAGCTACCTGTGGTGCTGATGTTTAGGCCGAGGTATGTATAGTTTTTTGTGTGCTCTAGGGCAACGGTGTCTAGATGGAATTTGTGGTCCTGGCGACTGGACCTTTTTTGGAACACCATTATTTTGGTCTTACTGAGATTTACTGTCAGGGCCCAGGTCTGACAGAATCTGTGCAGAAGATCTAGGTGCTGCTGTAGGCCCTCCTTGGTTGGTGACAGAAGCACCAGATCATCAGCAAACAGTAGACATTTGACTTCGGATTCTAGTAGGGTGATCTCTGTCTCTCTCTCTGTCTCTCTCTCTCTGTCTCTTTCCCTCTATCCCTCTTTCTCTCTCTCCCCTTCCCTCTCTCACTCCATCCCTTCCTCTTTCTCTCTTCATCTCACCCTCTTTTTCACTCTCTCCTTCCCTCTATCCTCCCTCTCTCTCGCCCTCCCGCCTTCTCTCTCTCCCTCTATCCGTGTCTGACTGGGTTCTCCTGAGTGCAGCAGGTCCAAAAATCTAGAGAACAGGAAATACTTGGAGGGTGATATCATATTCTGAAAAAGGCCTGAAAAAAGCCCTCTTCTAATTGCACACTTCACCAACTACACTCCATATACCCACAGAGAGAAAGAGACATATTAATACATAGTCCTTTCAGTAGGTCTACCTATCAAATATAGTGTAGCTACATAGAAATTACAGTGTAGCTACACAATATTACATGGTATTTGGAACTGTTGTGTTAAGCTACGATATGCTACGGTTTACTATGTTTGTGGCTTACAAAGTTGACCAGCAGCACACTTACAATATAAGTCTGCTCTAAGCCTGTCTGGGTTGAAGATGTATAAAAAAAAGGACAAAGCCAAATGTAGCATTATTAACATTAATGAGAGAGGTTTTGCAGTTTGGAGCTACACAATCACCTCCCGTAAATCTCAATCATAGCTAATGTCATCTCTGAAGTTTATCAATTGTCGAACTTGTTTTTACATAATATTGTCCTTTCTAGGGGCAAAATAGCAGGTAGCACGATGAAAGCCCTGGCTACGGCTCTGAGCACAATGAAAAGTAAAGCTGAAGTTTTGTAAAGGCAGAAAGAGCCAACAGAAAGGCCTCCAGTGTTTCTTGTCTGGAACATCTAGTCTTCATTGTGTTGCACTTGAACCCCCTTCCAGTCTTCAGACCTTCCCAGCAACAGCTCGCTATCCAAGAGGGACCCAACCTCTTCACCTTTCCTCTCCTCCTCTCTTCCTCCCCCTCCTCTTTCCTCTCTCCCTCTCTTCCTCCCCCTCCTCTCCTCCTCTCTTCCTCCACCTCCCCTCCTCTTTCCTCTCCTCTCTTCCTCTCCTCTCTTCCTCCACCTCCCCTCCTCTATCCTCTCCTCTCTTCCTCTCCTCCTCTCTTCCTCCCCCTCCCCTCCTCTTTCCTCTCCTCATCTTTCCTCTCTTCCTCTCCTCCTCTCCTCCTCTCTTCCTCTCTCCCTCCAGCTCCTCTTTCCTCTCCGCCTCTCTTCCTCCACCTCCCGTCCTCTTTCGTCTCCTCCTCTCTTCCTCCCCCTCCCCTCCTCTTTCCTCTCCTCCTCTCTTCCTCTCTCCCTCCAGGTCCTCTTTCCTCCCCTCCTCTTTCATATCCTCCTCTCTTCCTCCCCCTCCCCTCCTCTTTCCTCTCCTCCTCTCTTCCTCCCCCTCCCCTCCTCTTTCCTCTCCTCCTCTCTCCCTCTCTCCCTGCAGCTCCTCTTTCCTCTCCTCCTCTCTTCCTCCCCCTCCCCTCCTCTTTCCTCTCCTCTCTCCCTCCCCTCCCCTCCTCTTTCCTCTCCTCCTCTCTTCCTCCCCTCCTCTCTCCTCTTTCCTCTCCTCCTCTCTCCTCTCTCCTCTCCTCCTCGCTTCCTCTCCCTCCCCTCCTCTTTCCTCTCCTCCTCTCTTCCTCTCCTCCTCTCTTCCTCTCCCTCCCCTCCACTCTCCTCTCTCCTCTCTCCTCTTTCCTCTCCTCCTCTCTTCCTCCCCTCCTCTCTCCTCTCTCCTCTCCTCCTCTCTCCTCTCTCCTCTCCTCCTCTCTCCTCTCCTCCTCTCTTCCTCTGCCTCCCCTCCTCTTTCCTCTCCTCCTCTCTTCCTCTCCTCCTCTCTTCCTCTCCCTCCCCTCCTATCTCCTCTCTCCTCTCTCCTCTCTCCTCTCTCCTCTCTCCTCTCTCCTCTCTCCTCCTCTCTTCCTCTCCCTCCCCTCCTCTTTCCTCTCTTCCTCCCCCTTTCCTCCTCTTTCCTCTCCCCCTCTCTTCCTCTCCCTCCCCTCCCCTCCTCTCTCATCTCTCCTCTCTCCCCTCTCCTCTCCTCCTCTCCTCCCCTTCCCTCCTCTTTCCTCTCCTCCTCTCTTCCTCCCCTCCTCTCTCCTCTTTCCTCTCCTCCTCTCTTCCTCTCCCTCCCCTCCTCTTTCCTCTCCTCCTCTCTTCCTCTCCTCCTCTCTTCCTCTCCCTCCCCTCCTCTCTCCTCTCTCCTCTCTCCTCTCTCCTCTCCTCCTCTCTTCCTCTCCCTCCCCTCCTCTCTCCTCTCATCTCTCCCTCCCCCTTTCCTCCTCTTTCCTCTCCCCCTCTCTTCCTCTCCCTCCCCTCCTCTCTCCTCTCTCCTCTCTCCTCTCCTCCTCTCCTCCCCCTTCCCTCCTCTTTCCTCTCCTCTTCTCTTCCTCTCCCTCCCCTCCTCTTTCCTCTCCTCCTCTCTTCCTCTCCCTCCCCTCCTCTCTCCTCTCTCTTCTCTCCTATCTCCTCTCTCCTCTCTCCTCTCTCCTCTCTCCTCTCTCCTCTCCCCTCTCTCCTCTCTCCTCTCCTCCTCTCCCTCCCCTCTCTCCTCTCTCCTCACCTCCCCCTCCTCTTTTATCTTATCTTCTCTCCAAACTTCTTTAAACTTCTGCTTTGGCTCCAACTTCAGTCTGCACTAACTTTGAACTTTTTGCTGTTGCCTAGTGAACTCTGGGTCTTTGTAGGTTTATCACCCTCTAGTCTATCTGGAGGGAAGTGTTCAGTTTAACAGAGTCCAAATAAAAGGCTAGGGATAGTGTGTGTGTGTGTGTGTGTGTGTGTGTGTGTGTGTGTGTGTGTGTGTGTGTGTGTGTGTGTGTGTGTGTGTGTGTGTGTGTGTGTGTGTGTGTGTGTGTGTGTGTGTGTGTGTGTGTGTGTGTGTGTGTGTGTGTGTGTGTGTGTGTGTGTGTGTGTGTGTGTGTGTGTAGGCTGCTGAACAGAGTGCCAATAGAAGTCCTGTGTTCTATTCCTCCAGTCATTCATCTGTGAGCGTGTTTATGTATCTGACTCTGGGAAGAGTGCAAATCTATATTTACTCTAGTCAGTGACCTCCCTGCTCTGAACATGATCCTCTGTTACATAAAGGACAATAATCAATAGGCACACACACACACATACATACACACACACACACACACACACACACACACACACACACACACACACACACACACACACACACACACACACACACACACATACACACACACCCACACACACACCCACCCACACACACACACACACACACACACACAGAAACACACACACTCACACACACACACACACACTTGATCAGAGGATGGAGATACTTCATAGACACTTTTTTTAATTCTCTCATACCCCACTTTCCTGCAACAAATGACCAAATCGCCCTCTAGTGGCCTCATGGGTGGAATGTTATTCATAATTTTCATAATTTCAAAATGAATCAACATTTTTCAAAATGTAACGCTGAAAATCTGGCGTTTCTATGTCAAACAGTTTCTCTATATTTCAGTATTCTGTGATCTATATTTAGTGTAACTTTAGGATGCAAACTCCAAATGTAATATATTTCAACTCTAAATGTGACATGATACAGGTTATCGTCTAATCCCATAACCATGTGTGTGAGGTGTATACTTTTGTTTCAAGTAGATTTGTTTGAGAATACCAAGAAATTTAGCCCACTGCAGTAAAAGCTTAACTTCATTACAGACATTTGTAGGCAGCTTTACTTAATTAAGCACATAGTCTCTCTCAGTCTTTCTCTGTCTGTTGCTGTTTGGGTGTGTATTACATTGAGGCCCTGAGTGCTACCAGCTAACGTTATCTCCTCACTGACTATCTGATGAAGTTCAAATTCAAACTCTTTGTCTGGCTCTCTCTTTCTGTTAAGTAATGAGAAGACAAACAAACACACACACACACACACACACACACACACACACACACACACACACACACACACACACACACACACACACACACACACACACACACACACACACACACACACACAGACACACATGGACACACACACAGAGACACACACACAGACACAGATACACATGGACACACACACAGAGACACACACACAGACAGACAGAGACACACACACAGAGAAACACACACACACACATATATACACACACACAATTTAGCTGTCCTCAGGCCCGGTTTTATTCCTCCAGAAATTACAGACACTCCAAACTGTATCTGTATTGTTAATCACCCTCTGTGTGTGTGTGTGTGTGTGTGTGTGTGTGTGTGTGTGTGTGTGTGTGTGTGTGTGTGTGTGTGTGTGTGTGTGTGTGTGTGTGTGTGTGTGTGTGTGTGTCCGTCTGTCTGTCTGTCTGTCTGTCTGTCTGTCTGTCTGTCTGTCTGTCTGTCTGTCTGTCTGTCTGTCTGTCTGTCTGTCTGTCTGTCTGTCTGTCTGTCCGTGCGTGCGTGCGTGTGTTTTGTAGTAGGCGGGTTATTAATAAAAGGCCCGTAGTAAAACCCTCAAAGGACCAGACATCTGGGACACAGCAGATCAACTAAGATCACCATTCAGAAACAGCTTCCCAAATGGAATCCTTCTGATAGAATGTAGTACACTATACAGGGAATAGGGTACCATTTGGAGCACAGCCAGCGTTAACATCAGAACCTCAAATACGTGAGCAGTAGGCTACTGATGTCAATAAACCGGGACAGCATGACAACACAAGTAGCAGCAAGAAATCAGGATATGCATGGAAGAGGATTCTGTCACAATGGATGAAACGTAAACACAACAACGCAAAGACAACTGGGTGTTTTTGATATGACAGCGTTACGGTTGCTTAGCAAAAAAGTGTATTAGCGGTTTCTAACTAGCTGTAAGTAACTTTAGCTAGCGAGCGTCAACTAACTAACGTGCTAGCTTGATATCTGCTGTAATATAAACTAACAAACTAAATGACTCTAGCTTGCTAGCTAATGTTACTTACATGATTAACTGTGGGGCGAAACAATGAACTTCTTCGCAGTGCTAGCAAACATATACTGCCTCCAATGCAGTTTGTTCCACATAACAACTGGAAAAGCAAGCTGCCCTTTGAATTAACTTCTACTGTACCACAAAAACAAAATATGATCCTTAGGCTGGCAAATCTCCTCACTAATGTTTTAATTAATGGTATTAAAAGTTGGAAGTGAAAGCCTCTTGTTACATCTCTGTTTTCCCTATCCTCATAAAGTACTGGACTGGAAACACCTCAACAGAGACGTGAGAAAGCCTGAAGCCAGAAACACAGCAACAAAAGTTCTGTTCTCAAACACACACACACAAACATGCACGTATGTACGCACACACACACACACATGCTCACGTACACACACACCTCCTGAGGAATCCAAAGGCTACAATTACAGATCCAAAGAATTATGACTCCTACTTAATCACTTTCTGCTTCAGCATCCCTGGGCTAGCAGGACAAAAGGAGTGGCACGTGGAAAATGCATCGGAGAGAGACTCTTTTGTCTGTGTTTTGCATATCCTGTGTGTTATTACGATTCCTCCCCTCCTAACAGCGACCGAGGAATGACGAATTATCCGTCTTACATAAATGATTCTGATATAAGAACTCTGAAGATCTGTACACACATATAATCATATCTCCTGAATAGATTAGAGTGTGTGTGTGTGTGTGTGTGTGTGTGTGTGTGTGTGTGTGTGTGTGTGTGCGTGCGTGCGTGCGTGCGTGCGTGCGTGCGTGCGTGCGTGCGTGCGCATGCGCGCGTGAGTGTGTGTGTAAATACGTGTGTCAAATGCGTATGTGTGTCAAACACGCATGCTGAAGTGTGTGTGGCGTAGTTTGGAGAGTAGAGATGTCTACAATAGATTACATCCCGCTCATTGAAAGCAGATGGATAGGGAGAGGGATACTGTGACAAAACCAACTGGTGACTTCTTGTCTTGGCTGTCACAGTGCAAAGCTGTCCACGCTACACTAATTCAAAATAATGATGGAATTAAGTAGAATCCTAGTGCTCAGTGGGAGAAAAATTCTGTCTTCCAACAACATTATCTTCTTGGAACGTTACTCCTGATTCACTGCAGCTCTTGGTGGAAGCTGTGTAGATGTCACTATGTGATAAGCACAGTCCTTCTCTTCTCCTCTCCCATCTGCTCCTCCCCCCTCCTCTCCTCTCCCCCTCACTTCCTCCTCTCCTCCCCCCTCCTCTCCTCTTCCCCTCACTTCCTCCTCTCCTCTCCCCTCCCCTCCTCTCCTCTCCTCTTCCCCTCACCCCCTCCTCTCCTCCTCCCTTCTCTCCTCTTCCCCTCACCCCCTCCTCTTCTCCCCCCTCCTCTCCTCTTCCCCTCACCCCCTCCTCTCCTGCCCCCACATCTCCTCTTCCCCTCACCCCCTCCTCTCCTCCCCCCACCTCTCCTCTTCCCCTCCCCCATCCTCTCCTCTTCCCCTCCCCCCTTCCTCTCCTCTTCCCCTCCCCCTCCTCTCCTCCCCCCTCCTCTCTTCTTCCCCTCACCCCCTCCTCTCCTCCCCCCACATCTCCTCTTCCCCTCACCCCCTCCTCTCCTCCCCCCTCATGTCTTCTCCATTTTCTCTTGTCTTGGACATATGTGCTTAAGACAGAACATTACATATAAAAGGTTCCCTGTAGAATCTCTATGGTGTTGTTTTTCAAGTCGGCATCCCGGAGAGAATATGACAAGTCTCTGAATTCACCTTCATAAGCCATTAACTCCCAGTCACTCCCATTCGCTCTTAATCAGCGACCTGAGCCAATCGACTCCATAGAGCCTCTGCCGTGTGGCGTGGGAGGGACTGAAAGCTTTGTCTTAGCAATGCCTGGTGCTTTTAACCAAGAAAGTGTTGCCAGTGTATTTCCCTCCTGAGCCACAGGCCAAAGCCAATTAATTGCGGTGGAGTGTTCAACCATGTTGAAAGAGAAATTTGAGAAAATGGCCGTGGTTTTGCTGTTGGTTTTAGAGGATGTAGATGGGATTTTATGAGGCCTTCTTTCACTCACTGCAGATTTGATCTGTTGTCTCACCTGAGTGAAAGCCTTGGAATAAGAATAATTTTCAATGGAGATGTGAGAGAGAGGGAGACTACTGAGTTTATTGTTCAGAGCAAAAGCATGGTGTATGTATTATAGATGAGCAGGCTTTTTAGACATCTCTGTGTATGGGGGTGGTGTGTGTGTGTGTGTGTGTGTGTGTGTGTGTGTGTGTGTGTGTGTGTGTGTGTGTGTGTGTGTGTGTGTGTGTGTGTGTGTGTGTGTGTGTGTGTGTGTGTGTGTGTGTGTGTGTGTGTGTGTGTGTGTGTGTGTGTGTGTGTGTGCATAATGAATTTTTATCCTTCAGAGAGCACAGCAATCACAGCATATCTGACTCCAAAAGAGCTGTATTATGCCAGACAGAATGTAAGCTGCATGAGGTAAGATAACCCTAGTTAAAAATGTAAAGCATTTGAGACATCACACAGCTAACATTGTATTGTTGAATAAATTAATCTAAATGTGTATTCTTACAAGCACAAGAATTATGCTTTTTTTATGCTTCATTTAACAAATTCCAGTCTGTACAGATTTGTACAGTACACACTAAAAAAACATCTCTGTCCCCCCTCTCTCCTCTCTCACTTTCTCTCTTCTCTCTCTCTCGCTCTCTCTCCTCTCTCTCTCTCTTGCTCTCTCTCCTCTCTCTCGCTGTTCTCTCTCTCTCACTCCTCTCGACTCTATCTCTATCTCTCCTGGCAAGGTGTCACCGGCCGCCAGACGGGGGAGGTAAGTGTGTTCTCGAGACATGGACGAGGGTTTCTCTAATGGAGCCAATTCACTGTGTTAATGCACTCAAATGTCATTATTGCCACTCTTTACCCACCATGTATCACTGGCTTGATTGGCAGCTGGATCTGTGTGTAGGCTGCATAAAGCAGCTTAAGTGTATCTCCACTTTTTGTTCATTAAAGGCGCAATCTGCGATTTGTCCATCGATTTTTTTATTTTTAAATAAACTATAGATTTATACAGTGCCTTCAGAAAGTATTCACACCCCTTGACTCTTTCCACATTTTCTTTGTGTTACAGCCTGAATTTAAAATGGTCACTGGCTTACACACACTACCCATAATGTCAAAGTGGAATTATGTTTTTCGGAATTTTTACAAATTAATAAAAAATGAAAAGCTGAAATGTATTCAACCTCTTTGTTATGGAGAGCATAAATAAGTTCAGCAGTAAAAATGTGTTTAACAAGTCACATAATTAGTTCCATGGACTATGTATGCGATAATAGTGTTAAACATGATTTTTGAATGACTCCCTCATCTCTGTACCCCACACACACAATTATATGTAAGGTCCCTCAGTCGAGCAGTGAATTTCAAACACAGATTCAACCACAAAGACCAGGGAGGTTTTACAATGCCTCGCAAAGAAGGGCGTCTTTTCTTTCTTTTTATTTCACCTTTATTTAACCAGGTAAGCCAGTTGAGAACAAGTTCTCATTTACAACTGCGACCTGGCCAAGATAAAGCAAAGCAGTGCGACACAAACAACAACACAGAGTTACACATGGGATAAACAAACATACAGTCAATAACACAATGGAAAAATCTATATACAGTGTTTGCAAAGGAAGTAAGATTAGGGAGGAAAGGCAATAAATAGGCCATGGTGGCGAAATAATTACAATTTGGTAATTAAACACTGGAGTGATAGTGCAGAAGATGGAATGTGCAAGTAGAGATACTGGGGTGCAAAGGAGCAAAAAAAAAATAACAATATGGGTATGAGGTAGTTGGGTGGGCTATTTACAGATGGGCTGTGTACAGGTGCAATGATCGGTAAGCTGCTCTGACAGCTGATGTTTCAAGTTAGTGAGGGAGATTTAAGACTCCAGCTTCAGTGATTTTTGCAATTCGTTCCAGTCATTGGCAGCAGAGAACTGGAAGGAAAAGCGGCCAAAGGAGGAGTTGGCTTTGGGGATGACCAGTGAAATATACCTGCTGGAGCGCGTCCTACAGGTGGGTGCTGCTATGGTGACAAGTGAGCTGAGATAAGGCGGGGCTTTACCTAGCAAAGACTTATAGATGACCTGGAGCCAGTGGGTTTGGCGATGAATATGAAGCGAGGGCCAGCCAGCGAGAGCATACAGGTCACAGTGGTGGGTAGTATATGGAGCTTTGTTGACAAAATGGATGGCACTGTGGCATAGACTACATCCAATTTGCTGAGTAGAGTGTTGGAGGCAATTTTGTAAATGACATCGCCGAAGTCAAGGTTCGGTAGGATAGTCAGTTTTACGAGGGTATGTTTGGCAGTGTTACGTTCCCCAGTTTCTGTGTTCTGGTTTGTATTTGAGTGTGTGTGTTTCAGGAGAAATTCCTGTAACTCCCCAAGCAGCTGATTGGTCGACCCCAGGCTAATTGATGATTGGAGCTGACCCCGCCCCCTCGTCAAGAAGCAGCTGACTCTAATCACCATTGCCACCTGAAGATATAAAAGCCAGTGTTCTGTTCAGAAGAAGAGAGATGAGATCAGGAGAGAGATTAGAGGGAGATTGAATATTTAGGAGAGAGATTAGAGAGAGAGGAGAGAAATTAGAGATTAGAGGGAGATTGAATGTTTTGGAGAGATCATTAGAGAGAGAAGGAGAAGAGATCAGAGATAGAATTGAATATTTTGTATAGTGTTGGTTGTGTATCAGAAAGTGTTGGTATGTACTATATTAGTTGTTGTTGGTAGCAGCTTTGCTATGTCCTGTGTTTGTGAGTGTTTGTGAAATTGTTAATAATTATTCTGTTTCATTTGTTCCCAGGGTGGAAGGGGAAGGCACTTTGGGAGTGCTTAGGCAAGAGGCCCGCGGGCATACATATACCCGTAGTATATTTACTGTCTAGGCACACTAGGTAAGACCTGGGCGGACCACCCCCTGTATTTTGGTTAGGGCACCAGGTGGTGCTAAGTTAGGTAAGTTAAGTGGGTAGGCAGGTTAGATAGGAGAGGGGGAACTTTAATATTTACTTTCTTTGCTTTGGTTCCGTCCAGCCCCTTTTCCCCATATTACCGTGTAAGAAAATAAATCCTAGTAAACGGTAAATTCTGCCTTTGTCGTCCTTTCTCGCACCTGCAGTCCATACCTCTTGCACTTCACAGAGAGTTGAGTTGTAGCAGGGAGTTGCGTTCCCTCTTCTCAGAGGCGTGCGTAACAGGCAGCATGAGTGAAGGATGCTTTGCTGCGGAATAGGATGCCAATTCTAGATTTAATTTTGGATTGGAGATGTTTAAT
Organism: Salvelinus namaycush; assembly: GCF_016432855.1. Lineage (NCBI taxonomy): Eukaryota > Metazoa > Chordata > Actinopteri > Salmoniformes > Salmonidae > Salvelinus > Salvelinus namaycush. The sequence continues at coordinate 2,483,087 of NC_052336.1, forward strand.
GTGAGTCTGGAAGGAGAGTTTACAGTCTAACCAGACACCTAGGTCTTTTGGCAGACATTGAATATCCCTTTTAGCATGGTGAAGTTATTAATTACACTTTGGATAGTGTATCAACACTCCCAGTCACTACAACGATACAGGCGTCCTTCCTAACTCAGTTGCCGGGGAGGAAGGAAACCCCTCAGGGAATGATTACTTTAAAACAGTTACAGAGTTTAATGGCTGTGATAGGAGAAAAATGAGGATGAATCAATCACATTGTAGTTACTACACAACGCTAACCTAATTGACAGAGTGAAAATAAGGTGTAAGGACCGACGTCGGAGATGAGAAACAGGCACGGGGAGTCAACATTTAATAAGGAACAGACATGAAACAAGACCGGCACAACGTTGGCACACGGGCAACACAACAATATTCAACAATCAATGCAACAGCAGGGAACAGAGATGGGGAACTGACAAATATAGGGAAGGTAATGAACAGGTGATTGAGTCAAGGTGAGTCCAATAATACGCTGATGCGCGTGACGGGGAAAGGCAGGTGTGCGTACTGATGGTGGCTGGAGTGCGTAATGCTGGGGAGCCTGGCGCCTTTGAGCGCCAGGTAGGGGGAGCGGGAGCAGGCGTGACAGTACCCCCCCTCTCTAGTGGCACCCCTCGGCGTCCCACCTGGGTGAGCCTGAGGCATAGGAACCTGATGATCTGGCTGAGGCGTAGCAGCCTGACAAGACGACTGGGCGTAAAAACCTGACGATCCGTCTGAGGCCTGACGTGGGATGAGCGCCTCCCGAGCCAACAGGGGCAAGAAACCTCTCGAGCAAGCTAGGGCATGACAGCCAACGAGCTGGCTTAGGCACCCTGAGTCCATCGGTGGCGGCCCCTGGACACGACGTCACCACCACCCGGAAAGCCAGCACTCCCGATGCTTCGTTTGGTGGCTGCTGAATTCTGTAAGGATCGACGCCAGAGACGAGAAGCAGGTACGGGGAATCAACTTTTAACATGGAACAGACATGAAACAAGACAGGCACAGCGTCGGCACACGGGCAACACAACGACATTCGACAATCAATGCAGCAGCGGGGAACATAGATGGGGAACTGACAAATATAGGGGAGGTAATGAACAGGTGATTGAGTCCAGATGAGTCCAATAATACGTTGATGCGCGTGACGGGGAAAGGCAGGTGTGCGTACTGATGGTGGCCGGAGTGCGTAATGCTGGGGAGCAGGCGTGACAGTAACCTTCTTCTTATTCATTCTGTAAGGATCAACGCAGAAGATGAGAAGCAGGTACAGGGAGTGAAGGTTTAATAACTGACGGACATGAAACAGAACAGGAACAGCGTCTGGACAGGAACACATAACAATAATTAATGCGGACACAGGGAACACTACCGAGGAACAGACAGATATACAGGAGGTAATCAACAACGTGAAGGAGTTCAGGTGAGTCCAATGAGCGCTGCTGTGCGTAATGATGGTGACAGGTGCATGTAAAGAAGGGTAGCCTGGCGCCCTCGAGCACCAGGGAGGGGGAGCGGGAGCATGCGTGACAGTATCCCCCCCTCTAGCGGCGCCACCCGGTCCCACCAGTTGAGGCGTGGGAGCCTGACGATCCCGCTGCGGCGGAGAAGCCCGATGGGACTGCTGAAGCATGACGTGATATGGGAACTTGCCGAGCCAACCGAGGCAAGGAAACCTCTCGAGCCAGCTAGGGCGTGACAGCCCAACGAGCCAGCTTAGGCACCCCCGGTTCCATCGGCAGCGGAATCCAAGCCCAACGTCACCAACAAAACAAAAAAACTCATGGGCCGGCTGAGGCATAGGAGCCCGACAAGCCGGCTGAAGCATGACGTGGGATGGGAACCTGCCAAGCCAACCAGGGCAAGGAAACCTCCCGAGCCAGCTAGGGCATGACAGCCCGACGAGCCAGCTTAGGCACCCCCGGTTCCATAGGTGGCGACCCCCGTGTCCGACGTCACCAACAAAACAAAACCTCAAAAAACTCCCTGATGCTTCTTGTAATGGTGTCCTCATTCTGTAAGGATCGACGCAGGTGATGAGAAGCAGGTACAGGGAGTGAAGGTTTAATAACTGACGGAGACGAAACAGAACAGGAACAGCGTTTGGACAGGAACACATAACAATAATAAATGCAGACACAGGGAACACTACCGAGGAACAGAGAGATATACAGGAGGTAATCAACAACGTGAAGGAGTCCAGGTGAGTCCAATGAGTGCTGCTGCGCGTAATGATGTTGACAGGTGCGTGTAAAGAAGGGTAGCCTGGCTCCAGGGAGCGCCAGGGAGGGGGAATGGGAGGGGGAGTGGGAGCAAGCGTGACAGAAGGAAACCTGTACAGCAGGGATCATCAACTAGATTCAGCCGCGGGCCAAATTGACCGCAAGAAGCCCAAGGAGATATAATTTATTACTAAAACATAATCATTTCAACCTTGCTTAGATTTCTATATGATCACTTGTCACTGTATTATGCTTGGAAATACTTGGGAACAGATTTCCCAAGTAGAAATCACTTGGAGCTGATTTCCTTGTGTTTTTAAGGTATTTTATATCCAACAAGAAAAATACAATAGTACATTAAAAAAATTGCAGAAAACATGGGATGCCAAATTAAACCACCCTTGGGCCAAATTCAGGCCGCCAGTTTGGGAACCCTGCTGTAGAGAATATAAATATTCCAAAACAAGCATCCTGTTTGCAATAAGGCACTAAAGTAAAACTGCAAAAAATGTGGCAAAGAAATTGACTTTATGTCCTGAATACAAAGCGTTATGTTTAGGGCAAATCCAAAACTGTCACGGCCGTCGTTAAAGGAAGACCAAAGTGCAGCGTGGTGAGCGTACATTTTCTTTATTTATAAAATGACTCCAATAAAACAAGAAATAAAGAAACGACCGTGAAGCTTACACGGGCTATAGTGCCCCTAACAAAGTCAACTTCCCACAAAAACAGGTGGGAAAAAGGGATACCTAAGTATGGTTCTCAATCAGAGACAACGATAGACAGCTGTCCCTGATTGAGAACCCTACCCGGCCAAAACATAGAAATACAAATAATAGAACATAGAATACCCACCCCAACTCACACCCTGACCAAACCAAAATAGAGACATAAAAAGGATCTCTAAGGTCAGGGCGTGACAAAAACAAAACATCACTGAGTACCACTCTTCATATTTTACAGCATGGTGGTGGCTGCATCATGTTATGGGTATGCTTGTCATCGCCAAGAATTAGGGTGAAAAGAAACAGAATAGAGCTTAGCACTAAGCAAAATCCTAGAGGAAATCCTGGGTAATTTGCATTCCAACAGACACTAGGAGACACGTTCACCTTTTAGCAGGACAATAACCTAAAACACAAGGCTAAATATACAGTGGAGTTGCTTACCAAGACGACATTGCATGTTCCTGAGTGGCCTAGTTACAGTTTTTACTTAAATCGGCATGAAAATCTATGGCAAGACATGAAAATGGCTGTCTAGCAATGATCAACAACCTACCGGACAGAGCTGGAAGATTTTTTTTTTTTAATCATGTGCAAATATTGTACAATTCAGGTGTGCAAAGCTCTTAGAAACTTACCCAGAAAGGTTCACAGCTGTAATAGCTGCCAAGGGTGATTATATATATTTTTTTTTTTACAAATGTTCAAAGTATTCATTGATCTTTCTTATACATCCCTACACTACTGAAGAGGACAGAACTGTCAACAGCTCATATGCGCATCACTCCCCTCAACAAAATGTTTTGCTCTTGATGCACATGATGTATGCCCACGGATGGTCTCTGTTCATTCTTTCATGACTAAACTGTTTTCCCACTATGTGGCGCAGCGTTTTACAGGGAAACATAAGTTGTGGCTTGTTCAGAGGCAATGCTCTGCATAGTGATTTCACTGCTTTGATTCATACAAGTGAAGAAACCCCAAGGCACAGTCTTCAACCTATTATTATGTCATTATAACACATGTCTTGGTATGATAGGTGTTTTGTGTACGTGTGCATGTCAAGGGGCACAGTACGATTATTCATGTCAGACTATAATCAGACAGTGTTTTGTCTGATTGACTAACTATCAGCTGTCTCTGAAACATCCATCACACGTTATCTTAACGGACCTGTGAACTCTAGAAGACTTCCAGCCAGGGAACTCGTTGACATGGCAGAGTGGTGTCATTGGTCCACCTTAAAGTGTATACTATGGTGTAGTTTGAGGTTGCCTTAGCCTCAAGACGCTGATCTTGGGTCGGTTTTGCATTATCCCCAATAATGGTTAAGGTTGGGATTGGGGGAGGGGAAGCTGACCCTAGAAACTTCCCCCTGGAGCACTGTTCACAGCAGGTTTGTCCATTCAGGGGGTGAATTCAACTCCTGGTCTGTAGCCTATAGTTGTTGGAAACATTGTAATAGAATGAGAACACAGTATTACCTATGGTTGGAAGTATTAGCCATGCCTCTCCCTCTTTCTGTCTTTCACTCTTTTTCTCTACCAGGGAAAAACCCACACAGCCTGTTCTTGATGACTTGTTCAGTCAGGGGGAGGGATAGAAGGAGTGGAGAGAGAGAGAGAGGGGCCAGGAAAGGAGGGAGAGAGAGTGTGTGTGTGTGTGTGTGTGTGTGTGTGTGTGTGTGTGTGTGTGTGTGTGTGTGTGTGTGTGTGTGTGTGTGTGTGTGTGTGTGTGTGTGTGTGTGTGTGTGTGTGTGTGTGTGTGTGTGTGTGTGTGTGTGTGTGTTGAGATAAGGTCAGTGGAAGGTCGTCCCCGTAGTGGCAGGTAATCGAACTGGCCTTCTTTTTGTCTTCTTCTTGACTATGTCTGTAAGAAATGTAGATTGTCTGTGTGTTTTTGGTTTTAATATCCTTGTGAAGACCAGAAGTAAAATAAGGAAAATTCAGGCAATGGAGACATTTTGCCAGTCCCCACAAGGGAAAAAGCTATTTTAGACTTGGGGGGTTAGTTTTAGGGTTAGAATTAGGGTTTGGGTTAGGTTTAGGAGTTAGGGTTTAGGGTTAAGGTTAGGGGTTAGGGAAAATAAGATTTTGAATGTGAATTAATTGTTTGGTCGCCGCAATGATACTAAAAGAAAACGTGTGTGTGTGTGTGTGTGTGTGCGTGTCAGAAGGAGGTCCATTAAATACCCAGTTACATTTAGGTCAGGGCTACTAGACAAGTCCGCTTCCTTTCTCCTGCTAACAGAGGCAGGAACACAGACATGTCAGTCAGAGGGCCTCTAAGCTGCATTTTAAAAATAGATAGTGTAATGAATGACCTGCTTCTCCTGCCGAGTCACCACAGAAGCTACAGCAGTAAGTGACGGCATGCTCACATTTTTACTAAATTGTTTCAGGTCAAGAGAATACGTTCTCAATCTAAAACATACATTTGTGAAGAAAGAAAGCAAAACATGAATGTCCACTGTCTTTACTGGCGTTCATATGTTTTCTTTCCTTTATCCAAATCTCTCCTCTCTGTCTGTCTTTTCGGGCACCCTATTGACTATATCTGTACTAGTTTTGACCAGAGCCTTATGTTCCCGGGTCAAAAGTAGTGCACTATAAAGGGAATAGGTTGCCATTTGGTACAGACATTTTTACAGTTAGAACCCCACCGTGTCAACGTCCAGAGAGACTGTGTCTGTGCACTGCTCTGTGCCTGCCCATGTGTTCTGCATTCCAGAATAAAACACTTATCAGCTCTTTTCTCGACAGAGCTTGGAATTGTTACCTAATAGAATGGTTTACGTGGCCAATTTCTGCCGGGTCGGGCTTGGATGTTTCCATTTGAAACTTATTATTAGAGCCCTGTTCCTCTCGCTAGCTCCACTTAAATGTGGTAGTATCTAACAGCCGAGCATGTGTTCCAACGTCAATCTTTCCAACATGAGCACATGGTTGTAGGGTGAAGTTCGGTGAAGTTGCCGCTGAACGCTAATTTTGGGTCAGTTATGCATTTCTCCCATTACTGGTACAGTTTAGGATTGGAGGAAGAGAAGCGATCCATGATCAGCGTCTAGGGGAAACTTCACTCCGGAGCTGAACACATGACACGGGACCAGGAAGAGGATGAAGAGGGTGGGCAAACTGCTACAGAAGTACAGTGTCACTGTCTCACTTCTTCTCTTGCCCTTTCAACAGTCTCATACTAGTTTTCTAATGTCATGCAGTCTCACACCAGTCACTTTGCCTTATTGAATGAATTGCCAACAACAGCACAGGTCTGCCTGTACAAAACATACTCTTATGTTATACTGGTCTACCTTTACGAACATACTCTTATGTTATACTGGTCTACCTATACGAACATACTCTTATGTTATACTGGTCTACCTATACAAAACATACTGTTGTGTTATACTGGTCTACCTATACGAACATACTCTTATTTTATACACCCTTATAGTCAATGATGGGTACAAACATGTTTTCTATAATCAAAGAAAATACTTCACAAACTAAAATTAGCTTCAAGACTGACGTGTTTGACCAAGGAGACCTAGAAGGGGCCATAGATGGTGATCTATTAGCAACTTAATTTGTACCAGAATAGGTCACATACAGTACAGTAAGATTTCTAATTAGCAACAGAGCAGCGCACTCAGACCTCTCTCTCTCCTGTCTTCCTCCTCTCTCCATCTTCTTGCTCTCTCTGCCTGCTCTCTTTATGCCTCCTCTCTCTCTTTCACTCTGCCTTCAAGAGAAATAATTAGGCCAAAGCTAATAATGTTGGTCCCTCCAACACTCTGGCTGACTTCATTAGGGAAGAGAGAGGGGTCAAATGTGCAGAAAACCATTCAACTGAAACAGTGTGGACGGTCTGTTTCAGCTAAACAATATGGTCATTAGCATAGCAAATGCCTTTACGCAAAGTGACTTAAGGTATCTGTGTGTGTGTGTTCAGTGTGAGACCCATGCAGACATTGATTGAACACTGGGGCCTGTTCAGGAGGATGTACTGTAGTGTTATAGAATGTTTAGATAGATATCTGTAAGGTAGAGGGTTTGCAATCAGGTTCACTGTTATTATGGATCAGTATTTCACTATGTTTGTACTGTGTGTTATAGAACGTTTAGATAGATATCTGTAAGGTAGAGGGTTTGCAATCAGGTTCACTGTTATTATGGATCAGTATTTCACTATGTTTGTACTGTGTGTTATAGAACGTTTAGATAGATATCTGTAAGGTAGAGGGTTTGCAATCAGGTTCACTGTTATTATGGATCAGTATTTCACTATGTTTGTACTGTGTGTTATAGAACGTTTAGATAGATATCTGTAAGGTAGAGGGTTTGCAATCAGGTTCACTGTTATTATGGATCAGTATTTCACTATGTTTGTACTGTGTGTTATAGAACGGTTAGATAGATATCTGTAAGGTAGAGGGTTTGCAATCAGGTTCACTGTTATTATGGATCAGTATTTCACTATGTTTGTACTGTGTGTTATAGAACGTTTAGATAGATATCTGTAAGGTAGAGGGTTTGCAATCAGGTTCACTGTTATTATGGATCAGTATTTCACTATGTTTGTACTGTGTGTTATAGAACGTTTAGATAGATATCTGTAAGGTAGAGGGTTTGCAATCAGGTTCACTGTTATTATGGATCAGTATTTCACTATGTTTGTACTGTGTGTTATAGAACGTTTAGATAGATATCTGTAAGGTAGAGGGTTTGCAATCAGGTTCACTGTTATTATGGATCAGTATTTCACTATGTTTGTACTGTGTGTTATAGAACGTTTAGACAGATATCTGTAAGGTAGAGGGTTTGCAATCAGGTTCACTGTTATTATGGATCAGTATTTCACTATGTTTGTACTGTGTGTTATAGAACGTTTAGATAGATATCTGTAAGGTAGAGGGTTTGCAATCAGGTTCACTGTTATTATGGATCAGTATTTCACTATGTTTGTACTGTGTGTTATAGAACGTTTAGATAGATATCTGTAAGGTAGAGGGTTTGCAATCAGGTTCACTGTTATTATGGATCAGTATTTCACTATGTTTGTACTGTGTGTTATAGAACGTTTAGATAGATATCTGTAAGGTAGAGGGTTTGCAATCAGGTTCACTGTTATTATGGATCAGTATTTCACTATGTTTGTACTGTGTGTTATAGAACGTTTAGATAGATATCTGTAAGGTAGAGGGTTTGCAATCAGGTTCACTGTTATTATGGATCAGTATTTCACTATGTTTGTACTGTGTGTTATGTCCTGCCTCCTTTTTAAGCAAATTATCAAATTAATTGTAACCCACGGTGAGATAAAGTGAATCAAATCAGCTCTATTTGTAACTTTTCCGTCTGCAATGCTCTAAACATTTCACCTTCCTGAATACGGCTGGTGTTGCCAGCCCCATGCTCCAACAAACTGAAGCATCAGAACAGTAGTACAGCAACATGGATCTAAATGACAAGTAATCCATGATATAAACAAGACATGAAGCAGACAACTCATGAATGTACCCTTTTTTTTATTGGACTTATATAGAAATAATTTTTCTAAACAAAGTAGCACCGTTACTTAAGTTTTACTTTATCATGTAGAACTGTCAGAAAAATAAAACTCTCGATACATTTTCAAATCTTGTCTCTGCAAATATAACATTAGTATTTGACGCGAGGTTAAAGGCCCTTTATCATAAAATAAAATATACTTTGTTCTTAAACTTTGCTCAATAAAGTACATTTACACTCAAGTAACAGCACCTACATATACATAAACAAGTGGTAAACAAATGTATTAAAATAGAAATATTAAAACTATAGTGGTGCAACAGAAGTCTGTAAGTCCCACTGGAATCTAATTCATACAAATTTTTAGAAAGCATAAACGTTTTTTTGTTCTTTTTTGTTTGACTTACTAAGTTTCATACATTTCAACATTTCGTAATAATATAGAATAAAATATGCTTTATATTACTGAATAGAAAATATGCTGGGTGAAGCGATTTAAAAGACATTTTTTGCTGAACCTATAAAAACTCCATCCCAACAGAATACTGTCAAATGTAAATACACATCCTTGTGGTTCTTGTATTTCCTCCCACAGTCTGTGTGATATTAAAATAATACAGTGATCATTGCCATAAGGTCATACTAAAAAATAAACAATATTTGAACCCAGCTACAAAAAAAGTTCACTGAACTTAAATAAAAAATATCTGTAAACATCTTTGTAATACGAAATATAATCTTTCAAGTCAAAAAAGAATAACATACTTCAATCTGTATTAACGTAATTAATATTACAACTTGTTCATCGACGTGGAATATTTTCCCATTCTATACATATATAAGCAGGATATGTTGTTGTACTCCCTCACATGGTTGGCTGACCTTAAACTGCAGTATCTTCACCTTACAAGAACTTAAGAAGTCGATGTCCTGACAAACTTGTCTCCCTCTGACATTCGATCAGGGAAACTGGAAGGCTTTTCTCTGCTAACAGTCTGACCAAACGACTCTTAAGTACCTCAGTCCAAGACCTTTCTGCCTTTCTCCTAACTTCATAAATGTTGTGTACAATTCATTACTACGACTACTAAATACTATGCTGGAGTATTTTAAACATGCATTTGTAGATGTTGAAAATATCTTTCTCCCTCAAGCTACAGTAAGTTATTAACTATTCCCACAGAGCCCTTATGAGGGATGTCTATCCCTTTTCTGGATACTGCAGCTTTCCTATACATACATATGTATATACACAAACATATATCCCCATACAATACGGTATAGGATCCTTTCAAGCAGAACAAGAGTCTTGTTTTAGTTGTGGTTGTTGCTATCGTAGTCAAGACCCAGTCATCTTGGTAATATTGTCAGTCAAGAAAGACTTGGTCATCTTGGTAATCAATGTTCATCTTGGTAATAACATCATAGTCAGAGAGTCATAGAGACAACGTCTTATGAAAATATACGTATGGCCTGAGTGACCCCTGTGTGGCACACGGGGCATTTGGGCTCACTCCTCTGGCAGATGCGGTTGGCACACTCCATACAGAACAGGTTGTGGCCACAGGGCACCAGAGCTGCAATTACTTCGCTCTCAAAGCACAAGGAGCAGTCGCGGCTGCCCTTTCGGCTGGTGGAGGAGGAAGAGGATGAAGAGGAGGCTGAGGAGTCACAGGGCACCCCGGGGAGATGGGGCCCGGGCAGAGAGGCCATGCCGTTGGAGCTGGGGTACCCGTGGAAGCACCGGGGGCCTCCTCCTGGGTCGCTGCGGACTCTCCGGGCCAGGGGGTGATCGGTGGGTCCTCCGGTGTTGTTTTGGAGGGGTGGGGACAGGCGGGGCTGAGGGGTACAGCCGCCGTTCATCCTCCTCTGGCTCGTCACCATCCCGTTGGCATTCGTGGAAGCATTGGCTGATGGGTAGATGGCAGAGGAGGTGGAGGTAGGGGAGCTGGAGGATGAGGAGGAGGGAGTCATCCCCCGCTCGTACTGGGACCAGAGGAGGCCGGGCGGGGCCGGCGTGGGGTTGAACCCAGGCGAGGTGTCGCTGAAGGTCATGTCTGTGCAGTCGGGCGAGATGACGCCGCCACCATAAACAAAGCCATTCCCGTTGGTGTTGATGTTCAGGTTGTTGTTGTTGTTGTTGCCGTTGCTGGCGGTGTAGCTGAGCGCCGGGGAGGGGGGGCTGTAGTCCGCCATGCGCGAGCCGCTGTTGGTGCCGAAGTAGGAGTCTGTGGACGCGCTGCCCAGAGAGGATGAGGAGTCGTTGCGGTAGTTGGAGAACGGTTTGCGTCCTGACGTGGTGGCAGCACTCTGCGGGTTACTGGGCTTGGACCATAGGGTGGGGTGGCCATGAATGTCAAACCCGACGTCCGTGCCATTGGCATGGAAGTCGTTCTCGTCCTGGAGCTCAATGAGGCCACCAGTCCGCATGGTGATGTGGGCCTCGATCTCCTCCCGAGCACGGTCCACGTTCTCAGGCATGCCCGTCACCTCAAACACGGGCTCCTTGTCCCGGCTGGGAGTCACGATGTAGGTGTGGGTTGTCTGCTGGATGCGCTTGATGGTGGCCCCCTTGGGACCCACGACCAGCCCAACCACCCTGTAAGGAACCCGGACTTGGATGGTGGTCTGGCCCGGAAGGTTGGGGGGTCCAGGGGCCGGGGTACCACCTCCCGTTGTCCCGTTGATGCTTGTGTTCTTGTTCCGGGAGGCCCGGATCATGGAGAAGTGCTCAGCCGCAGAGATGATCTCTCTCCTGGCCATAGCGACGTCCTCCCTCCTCCCGGTCACCACGAACACCGGCTCCTCGCCACGCACGGGCGTCTTGATGTAGGTGTTGGTCTTGGCTCGTAGCGCTTTGATTTTGCATCCTGTGGTTACACAGGAAAAGGGGACAGTAAGTGCATGTCAAAATGTTGAGGGACAAAAAACATCATGTGACTGGGGTGGAAATGTGGTCTGTGTGCTGCTTGAAACAGCTGGGATGTGTGAGTTTGTGTTTTTATTGTCAGTTATTTCAGAAAGGCTAGAAAAACAATTCACCCTATCTTATCTGGGATAAATTCAAACCACATGCTCTACGACTATCATGTCCATATGCCAGATGAGGTCAAAAATAGCACAAGTAAATGTGTGGGGGATGCGTGCAGAATCCATGATTTTCCCTTAGCACAGCAACATATGATAGGAGAAATGCAAAGGAAACATCCACTAACTGTCAATATACATTTTATTTAATTAAAATGTATCTTGGCATTATACGAACATAGATAATTCTACTTGGTTGATTCAATTTCCGGGCATAAATGCAGAAAGTTCTATTCCAACCGCCTCCAGGTGTAACTATTTTATAATTAAAAATGGGGAACAGTTGACGAAAGCAGCCGAGGATTGAAAAATCCCTGGCGTCGTGGGCTGAGGCAGAAGCCTATCTGGGACAAGAGTGTTATAACATGACAAAGGGAGTGAATCCCCTGTGGAAATATAACACTCCCCGCCAGAGCGCTGTCTGTCTATATGTATGAGCGCTACGGTAGCAGCCAAACTATTCCTTCGCTTGCCTTTGTTTTGCCGAGGATAACAACTGACATATTGCAGTGGAAGGGAGGTGGAAACCCATATTCTGCATGTATGTGTAACAGCAAACTAACGCCCAGGCTATACTAACCTACAGTCAGGCAGTGTAACATTGACTCTGGCCAGCTGCTGGCTATAGCTGCAAGATTGTATCCTAACAAAGAAACAGCGAAAATGAAAAGCAAATACAGTAACCTACTCACCTTGTCTGCCGACGATTTCAGCTACATGCTCCGAACTAGGCACCGGGACACATTCGGTCATATTGACACTCTTTTTCCGGTTAGACTCGTTGTCATATAGCCCGTTCTCGTCGTTGTCCAAGCCGAGCAAGGAGAGCTGGTCCAGAGCTAACTGCAGGGCTCTCTGGTCGTCCAGGGCGTTCTCCTGGTTGCTCCCATTCCTCTCCATCTCGGCGAACAGTGAGCTAGGCATCTTTGCGTTTTTGCAGTCTAGAGCAGTGAGCGCAGACAAAGAGGGAAAACACGGAAACTGGGTAGGAAAAGGAGTGATGATGGGAAAATGGGGCACCCGACCGGTTTCAAGCCAATGGTGCAAATCAGTGCGCTTTTTTCTTTCTCTTTCTCCTCTAGCAGTTACAAAATCAGTGCAAGCAATCCGCCCTACAAGAAAGGGACCTATTTTCTTTGTTGATGAGCCCGACTCCCGAAATGTGCCTTGAGAAGGGCACAGAAATGCCTATTCCAGAGTTGTAGGTTGCCTTTGCTGGAACGCCGGCGGTGGTAATATTCCTTCACAAGAGCCCCTCCCAACTGGACTCACACACTCAGCTCTTTTCTGTTTCTGTCTGACTTGCTGCAGAGCCAGACAGCACTACTGGGGGATATGTGCGAATGACGTCACCCACCAGGGCAGGGTCGGTGCGGCGCTGCTTGGTGAATTTGCATAGCCGGAACCGATTGGACAGGCGCCGTGGAATGGGAGGTCACAGAAGCGCTTCCCCAGTCCCTGAAAGAAATAGCCTATACTCCCTCCTTTGTTGTCTCCCTACATCAAAACGCAGTCTTTTTTTGATAAGAAAAGAAATGCGTTTATATTCCGACTTCCTCATGAGGAGCTTTGTTGTTTATGCCTACTGTGTAATAAATAGTGGTCTCTTCCTGAGCGCGCGCATGTTTATTACAAGCGCATGTAAATAAATGAGGTCACGCGGTTATTATATCCCCATGCGGCTTTTCTTTGTGTGTCAAATAGCGCATTGTCAATCAAACAAGCTTTGTCGGCTCAGTGTATGCGTCGCTTTGTTATTTTTTAAATAAATATGCAAACTACCCAACTTACACATAGGTCTATGCGTCAAAATGAGAGCAGTTCTTAACAGTTGACAGTATCCTTTAAAAAAACATAGCGCGTAATTCTATATAAAACATGTAAATGGTTTACTTATAAGTGTTCAATGCTATGAAGCCAAAACCCAGACATTATATTACTATCATATGTCAAATGATGTGTTGCAGGGCATGCCCAGACATGAGCTTTTTGTTTGGTTTTTCTCTGGCAAGACCCCTCTCTCCCTCCCCTCTCTCCTTCTCTCTCTGCAAATGTCGGCCAGCTCTTGTCATTGAAGCCTATCATGACTCATGACACATGTATTTAATGATCACTAACAATAACTGTAGCTGTAGAATGATTTTCGAAACATCCTCGCACTGAATTGGCACGCTCATCGTGACAGGCATTTGCCTCCGTGACATCAGTGTCCCTCTGCCTATTTGCTTGGGACTTGAAACCAACAGCAAACAGCTAGCAGGTAATTCATTGTTGCGTTCAAACACCACTCATTTCTGAGGATGTTTACACCACTGAAGAGCGCAGCGACAGAGAGAGTTACCACTTCGCGTCCTAAACTAGGGGAAACCCAATACATAATTAGATCTACTGGCCCAGATATTAAAGCTTAGTGCTAGGATACCCTACTATAATACGTGATGTAGGCTATAGGCTATATCAGGTCTAGTAAACGGCTATTAACAGTGTTTATTGTTTGAATGATGGACATTGAGTTAATAAGATGGTAGTACCCTAAACATTCATAAAGGTAGCAGGTAGCCTAGCGGTTAAGAGTGTTGGGAAGGCATCCGAAAGGTCGCTGGTTCGTGCTGATTAGGTGAAAGATCTGTCAATGTGCCCTTAATTTAACCATAATTGCTCTGGATAAGAGCGTCTGCTAAATTACTAAAATGTAAAGTAGCTAAACTACTGATTAAGGTCCCCAAATTCAAGGCGCAGTGTTATTTCGATTCTAGAATATAATTTCCCCCATAAAAAATGAATCAATGAGACAGAACACAACAGCTTCACATATATATTTTTTTCGACGGGTCCTATATCATCCAACAATACAGTCCTATTGACAATAGCTATTGTCAGTTTGCATATTTCATTTTATTGCGGGGCATTATGTAAACGTTAGCCGCATGGTGGGGAGCTGGGAGGGGAGGGGGGGCGGGTGAGAGGTCTTTCTGCATCCAGCGACCAACGTGCCCTTTCTGGCCAGGCAAGGACCCCGCGGGGAGGGGGGGACAGCGGGGGAGCCGCTTCTTTCAAAACAAAGGAAATTTCAAACCAATTCAGAGCCATTGAGACGAGAAACACTCGCCTTTGTCACCTCACTCTGCGCTCACAATTGCTATGCTAAAATCAACCGCTCCGAACCTGAGAACGCGGGATGGGAACCTCTTGTTATTGGAACCCCCTCCATCCAACCCCCTCTCTCTTTTTTTGTTGCATTGTCGCATTATCACATTGTCTTGTATCAGGGGGTTTGAATGCTGGCTTTAAAACATCTGGAATATCTTTATAGACGCGCAGTGCGTGATATCTGACCCACTTGAAAATATGGAAAGGACAGAGCATTTATTGTATAGAATGTAAAACTAAATGAAAATAATTGCTTTTTCGACCTGGCAGAAATAGCTATTGTTACAGGAATATAAAATTACATTAAAATAATAGATTTTTCTACCTGTCAGAAATCACAAGTCCCACACTACTGTATATTAATAATAATTTAGTTAAATTGGATTTGGTGTGTTTCAACACATTATATTGTCCTTTCACCTGCTCCATTCACGGTCTGGAATAATATAGGCATAGAAATAGATTATAATTGTATGAGTATAGATCTATGGGCTGATCTGAGTATTTTAATGGTAAAGAAAAGGTATTATGCTGCCACCACAATCCAATCAAGGTGGGAATAAAGAACAAACTGGATATTCAGTCAAGAGGGAAATATGATTCCAATTCATCATTAACATGATGATAAAAAGTGATGAGAGCTTTAGTGTTCTATTCAGCCTACATGGCGTCTACGTGGTTCATTGTGTTTCTTATATACTTCACACTGCATATTTTACCACTAAGAAACCCTGTTTTACCACAACACCATGTGGTGTATGTCCCCAGGATCAAACTACCCATGGATGTCAGTTTGTTAGGTAAACAAAGCAGCATTCAACCCATTCACCTCTAGTGCCCTAGGTTAGATGAAACTGATCTAGGATCAGTTTCAGGTAACCTTACCCATTAGTGGGGGAAATGCAAACCTGACCCAGGATCAGCGTCTAGGGCAACTTCACCAAACACCTATGTACCATTTCCAAGGCCAACTTGAATGTCTTCACATAATAATGACTCTGAACGGGTCGCACTTTAAACAAATAAAAATGTGTAAAGGCTTACATAGCATTCATAATGTCTTCATAAGCACGACCCAAATGTTTCACAAAAAAGTCAGACCATATACAGGGTAAAAGTAATTACATCTGGTCTTTGCCAAATGTGGCATGATTCAATTTCCACCCATAGTATATAGGCTCTGTAGTTTGATTTTGCCTTTTAAGATATGCAGTACCAGTCAAAAGTTTGGACACACCACTAATTTTTCTTTATTTTTACTATTTTCTACATTGTAGAATAATAGTGAAGACATCAAAACTATGAAATAACACATATGGAATCATGTAGTAACCAAAAAAGTGTTAAACAAATCAAAATATATTTTATACTTTAGATTCTTCAAAGTAGCCACCCTTTGCCTTGATGACAGCTTTGCATTCTCTCAACCAGCTTCATGAGGTAGTCACCTGGAATACTTTTCCAACAGTCTTGAAGGAGTTCCCACATATGCTGAGCACTTTTTGGCTGCTTTTCCTTCACTCTGCGGTCCAACTCATCCCTAACCATCTCAATTGGGTTGAGTTCGGGTGATTGTGGAGGCCAGGTCATATAATGCAGCACTCCATCACTCTCCTTCTTGGTCAAATAGTCCTTACACAGCCTGGAGGTGTGTTTTGGGTCATTGTCCTGTTGAAAAACAAATGATCGTCCAACTAAGCGCAAACCAGATAGGATGGTGTATCGCTGCAGAATGCTGTGGTAGTCATGCTGGTTAAGTGTGCCTTGAATTCTAAATAAATCACAGACAGTGTCACCAGCAAAGCACCCCTACACCATCACACCTCCTCATCCATGCTTCACGGTGGGAACCAAACATGTAGAGATCATCCGTTCACCTACATTGATTCTCACAAAGACACAGTGGTTGGAACCAAACATCCCAAATTTGGACTCATCAGACCAAAGGACAGATTTCCACCGATCTAATGTCCATTGCTCGTGTTTCTTCGCACAAGCAAGTCTCTTCTTATTATTGGTGTCATTTAGTAGTGGTTTATTTGCAGCAATTTGACCATGAAGGCCTGATTCACGTAGTCTCCTCTGAAGAGTTGATGTTGAGATGTGCCTGTTACTTGAACTCTGTGAAGCATTTAAACTCAGCAAATAAAGAAACGACCTCTCACTGTCAACTGCGTTTATTTTCAGCAAACTTAACATGTGTAAACATTTGTATGAACATAACAAGATTCAACAACTGAGACATAAACTGAACAAGTTCCACATACATGTGACTAACAGACATGGAATAATGTGTCCCTGAACAAAGGGGGGGTCAAAATCAAAAGTAACAGTCAGTATCTAGTGTGGCCACCAGCTGCATTAAGTACTGCAGTGCATCTCCTTCTCATGAACTGCACCAGATTTGCCAATTCTTGCTGTGAGATGTTACCCCACTCTTCCACCAAGGCACCTGCAAGTTCCCAGACATTTCTGGGGGGAATGGCCCTAGCCCTCACCCTCCAATCCAACAAGTCCCAGACGTGTTCAATGGGATTGAGATCCGGGCTCTTCGCTGGCCATGGCAGAACACTGACATTCCTGTCTTGCAGGAAATCACGCACAGAACGAGCAGTATGGCTGGTGGCATTGTCATGCTGGAGTGTCATGTCAGGATGAGCCTGCAGGAAGGGTACCACATGAGGGAGGAGTAAGTCTTCCCTGTAACGCACAGTGTTGAGATTGCCTGCAATGACAACAAGCTCAGTCCGATGATGCTGTGACACATCGCCCCAGACCATGACGGACCCTCCACCTCAATCCCGCTCCAGAGTACAGGCTACGGTGTAACGCTCATTCCTTCGACGATAAACGCAAATCCGAACATCACCCCTGGTGAGACAAAACCGCGACTCAGTGAAGAGCACTTTTTGCCAATCCAATCTGGTCCAGCAACGGTGGGTTTGTGCCCATAGGTGATGTCTGGTGAGGACCTGCCTTACAACAGGCCTACAAGCCCTCAGTCCAGCCTCTCTCAGCCTATTGCGGACAGTCTGAGTACTGATGGAGGGATTGTGCATTCCTGGTGTAACTCGGGCAGTTGTTGTTGCCATCCTGTACCTGTCCCGCAGGTGTGATGTTCGGATGTACCGATCCGCTGTCCGTCCTGTCTCCCTGTAGCGCTGTCTTAGGCGTCTCACAGTACGGACATTGCAATTTATTGCCCTGGCCACATCTGCAGTCCTCATGCCTCCTTACAGCATGCCTAAGGCACGTTCACGCAGATGAGCAGGGACCCTCTTTCTTTTGGTGTTTTTTAGAGTCAGTAGAAAGGCCTCTTTGGTGTCCTAAGTTTTCATAACTGTGAGCTTAATTGCCTACCGTCTGTAAGCTGTTTGTGTCTTAACTACCGTTCCACAGGTGCATGCGCATTAATTGTTTATGGTTCATTGAACAAGCATGGGAAACAGTGTTTAAACCCTTTACAATGAAGATCTGTGAAGTTATTTGGATTTTTTACGAATTAACTTTGAAAGACAGGGTCCTGAAAAGGGGACGTTTCTTTTTTTGCTGAGTTTATTTGGGCTGCAATCTGAGGTGCAGTTAACTCTAACGAACGTATCCTCTGCACCAGAGGTAACTCTGAGTCTTCCTTTCCTGTGGCGGTCCTCATGACAGCCAGTTTCATCATAGCGCTGGATGTTTTTTGCGACTGCACTTGAAGAAACTTTAACCGCTCTTTGATTTTTCCGGATTAACTGACCTTCATGTCTTCAAGTAATGATGGACTGTCGTTTCTCTTTGCTTATTTGAGCTGTACTTGCCATAATATGGACTTGTTCTTTTACCAAATAGGGCCATCTTCTGTATTTCCACCCCTGTCACAACACAACTGACTGGCTCAAACGAATTAAGAAGGAAAGAAATTCCACAAATGAACTTAACAAGGCACACCTGAAATGCATTCCAGGTGACTACCTCATGAAGCTGGTTGAGAGAATGCCAAGAGTGTGCAAAGCTGTCATCAAGGCAAAGGGTGGCTACTTTGAAGAATCTCAAATATAAAATATATTTTGATTTGTTTAACACTTTTTGGGTTACTATATGATTCCATGTGTGTTATTTCATAATTTTGATGTCTTCACTGTTATTCTACAATGTAGAAAAGAGTAAAAATAAAGAAAAATCCTTGAATGAGTTGGTGTGTCCAAACTTTTGACTGGTACTGTATATATTTTTTTAAACATATAGGCCTTATAAAAGGGTTTATGAAGGCTTCATCAAGCCTTACAAGTTGTAATTTGTTATAAGTGGGATCTTTGTGATATTCTTTTCTATATTGTACTGAACTGAATTGTTGATTTGTTTGCCCCTATTCAGCCCTCTCTCTGGAGCTAAGACACCTGTGTTCCTCTATTCAGCCCTCTCTCTGGAGCTAAGACACCTGTGTTCCTCTATTCAGCCCTCTCTCTGGAGCTAAGACACCTGTGTTCCTCTATTCAGCCCTCTCTCTGGAGCTAAGACACCTGTGTTCCTCTATTCAGCCCTCTCTCTGGAGCTAAGACACCTGTGTTCCTCTATTCAGCCCTCTCTCTGGAGCTAAGACACCTGTGTTCCTCTATTCAGCCCTCTCTCTGGAGCTAAGACACCTGTGTTCCTCTATTCAGCCCTTTCTCTGGAGCTAAGACACCTGTGTTCCTCTATTCAGCCCTCTCTCTGGAGCTAAGACACCTGTGTTCCTCTATTCAGCCCTCTCTCTGGAGCTAAGACACCTGTGTTCCTCTATTCAGCCCTCTCTCTGGAGCTAAGACACCTGTGTTCCTCTATTCAGCCCTCTCTCTGGAGCTAAGACACCTGTGTTCCTCTATTCAGCCCTCTCTCTGGAGCTAAGACACCTGTGTTCGTCTATTCAGCCCTCTCTCTGGAGCTAAGACACCTGTGTTCCTCTGTTCAGCCCTCTCTCTGGAGCTAAGACACCTGTGTTCGTCTATTCAGCCCTCTCTCTGGAGCTAAGACACCTGTGTTCCTCTGTTCAGCCCTCTCTCTGGAGCTAAGACACCTATGTTCCTCTATTCAGCCCCCTCTCTGGAGCTAAGACACCTGTGTTCCTCTTTCTAGCCTCAATAGGCCAACAGACAGACAGACAGTTCCTGGTGTAATGCTACTGATATTCGCTGTGCTGTTCGGCACTCAAAGCCACCCAGCTGCTTAGTGGTGGTTAGCTGTTAGCCGTTAGCCGTTGGTATTTTAATGAGAGGAAGATGAGATTAGCCCAAGCTGACCCAGAACAGAGCTGTCTGTAGCACATAGGCTGGACTTTAAGCTACTGCACTGTCTGACTGACTGTCTGACTGGCTGATTGCTGCAGAGAGAGAGAGAGGGTGGGGGTGGGGGAATAGAGAGAGAGAGAGAGAGAGAGAGAGAGAGAGAGAGGGTGGGGTGGGGGGATAGAGAAAGAGAGGGCAGGGTGGGGGGATAGAGAGAGAGAGGTGGGGGAGGGGGGTAGAGTGAGATAGAGGGCGGGGGTTGGGGATAGAGTGAGATAGAGGGGGAAAGAGAGTGAAAAAGAGAGGGAGAGTGAGGGACAGAGAAGATATAAAAAGAGAAAGAGAGAGAGAATTGAATTGAATTGAATTGAATTGACAGAGAGAGAGAGAGAGAAGAGAGAGGGGCGAGGGAGGGAAAAAAAGGTGAGTGCGACAAGGACAGAAAAAGAATAGAGAAAGGCAGAGTGTAAAGAAAGACAGAAAAAAGAGATAGGTGAGAGAGAGTTAAACAAAGAGAGAGAGAGAGAGAGAGAGAGAGAGAGAGTGACCTAGCTGGACAGGGCTTAATCAGTCATCTCAACCACCTGCTTAGTGACATAGTGACATAGTGACACAGTTGGCTGCAGTTACATCTTAAAGGGCAGCAGATGCCTCAGGTCACAGGAAACGTCACATCAGAGGAATCATTATGTCACAGGATAGAGAGAGAGACAGAGAGACAGACAGAGAGAGAGAGAAATACATAAAGAGAGAGAGAGAGAGAGAGAGAGAGAGAGAGAGAGAGAGAGAGAGAGAGAGAGAGAGAGAGAGAAAGAGACAGACAGAGAGAGAGAGGAGGAAAGATGGACTGGCTGAGATACTTTGTCTGACACACAGAAGACACACAAACAGGGCTGGTATGCTGCTGTGACATAATTGAATATGATTTGATGGCTGTGGGTTATAGCAGTAGTAAAACTAAGTTATAGGTAGAGCCTCAGTTTATGACCAACTTTACTTAACATAACATAATAGCCGGACTGGCTGAGTTGTAATACATTGCATGCTGTGTGTGTGTGTGTGTATGTGTTGCAGCCATATCACCAGATACCAGTCTCTGACCCAGACATACTAGCCTTATTCAAGGTCACATAAAGGAAAACATTTAAGGAGCAATTCTAGTACTATCGCTATGTTCTATTGAAATCCAATGCCAGGTGATACAACACTATTTATTTCACAGTAAGCTTTATATTTCTTCTTATCCATTGATTTGTGTGGAGAAAAACACGACAGCTTAAATGAAATGGAAAACAAGACAACAAGATAGTGTTTAGGTCTACAGTGTTGTGAAGTACAGTGTGAAGTGATGATATATCATGTGTCCCAGATGGAACCATATTCCCTACATAGTGCAGTACTTTTCACCAGGGCCCGTAGGGTAGTGCACTATATAGTGAAAATGGTGCCATTTGGAACACAGGGATGATAGCCAGAGGCACAGCTCTCTGGGAAGTGATGAGAAAGGTGGTATAGATTTTGACAGCTGCCTCATCAATATGTATTTATTCAACTCTTCTATCTGATATAAAATGTGTCCGGGCCAAATAAAATACAAATATGTGAGGTGCATTTCTATATTCCATATTATACTTCATATTATGTCTGGTAAATTGTATTGTATCTATCAAAGAGAATACAGTGTATTATTTCAATATTATTGTAATATATTGTGTATAAGATAGAAGAAAAGCCAACCCTGTATGTATGATAGGGTGGGGAAAGGGCTGTTTCTTCGTCTGTGTCTCTGTGAAAATGTCATTGATAAATGCTGCAGTGGCAGTAGGGAGTGGTGCAGGGTAGTACTGTGTTTGCAGGTAGATGCAATACTGGTTCTTGTCTCTCCTCCCACTTCCTCCTTCTCTAGTCTCCAAGCCTGCATGTCTGCCTGCCTCCTTCGCGCTCTCTCTCTCTCTCTCTCTCTCTGTCTCTGTCTCTGTCTCTGTCTCTGTCTCTGTCTCTGTCTCTGTCTCTGTCTCTCTCTCTCTCTCTCTCTCTCTCTCTCTCTCTCTCTCTCTCTCTCTCTCTCTCTCTCTCTCTATTCTTAATCCTTCCCTTCCTAGCTGCATCTCCTCCCTCCCTCCTGCTCTCTATCTCCTCTCTCCCTGTCTGCTTCCTCCTTCGCTCTCTCTCCCTCCTCCCTTCCCCGGCTGTGCGCACTGACACACTGAACTGAAGTGGCACTGATTCTGTAGCCTGTGATTGGCTGACAGCCAGACGGCCCTGAAAGCCATGCAGCGCGCATCAGGAGTCAGAACTGCGTCCCAAATGACACCATATTGTCTATATAGTGCACACCAGTGCACCCATAGAGCTCAGGTCAAAATTAGTGCACTATGTAGGGAATAGAGTGCCATTGGACAGTGAAGTCAGGAAAGCTGCCCCACAATGCACCACAACACCAACCCTATTTTTCCTTCTTCTCTCCCCCACTGCCACCTCTCTCTGTCTCCTCGTCTTCCTTCAGTCTCTCAATCCATAATACATCACCATACCAACATCCTATTCCTTCTCTCCATATCTCTTAACTTACTTTTTCATTCCCTTTTTAATAAATACCCTTCCCCTCTCTCCCAACTACACATTCTCTCTCAATTCAATTCTGTCACGCCTGTTCCCGCTCTCCCCCCCTGGCGCTCAAGGGCGGCGGGCTCCGAAGCATTACTCACTCCTGCCACCATCATTACGCACACCTGCTTCCCTCGTCAAGCGCATCAGCAATCATTTGGACTTACCTGGACTCAATCACCTGTTATTTCCTTCCCTATATCTGTCTGTCCCCCAGCTCTGTTCCCTGCTCCCACATTAATGTTGGTTTGTCGTTTTGTTACCGTGTGCTGACGCTGTTCCTGTCTTGTGTCTTGTCTGTTCCTGTCTTGTCCCTTGTCTGTTCCTTATTAAATGTTTGACTCCCCGTACCTGCTTCTCGACTCCAGCGTCGGTCCTTACAAATTCAAAGGGTTTTTATTGGCATTGGAAACACAAACTATCTATCAAAAGTTTGGGGTCAGCCAGAAATGTCCTTGTTTTTTAAAGAAAAGCACCTATTTGTCCACAAAATTAACATCAAATTAATCAGAAATACATTGTAGACATTGTTAATGTTGTAAATGACTATTGTAGCTGGAAACGGCTGATTTTTAATAGGATATCTACATAGGAGTACAGAGGCCCGTTATCAGCAACCATCACTCCTGTGTTCCAATGGCATGTTGTGTTAGCTAATCCAAGTTTATAATTTTAAAAGGCTAATTGATCATTAGAAAACCCTTTTGCAATTATGTTAGCACAGCTGAAAACTGTTGTTCTGATTAAAGAAGCAATAAAACTGTCCTTCTTGTGACTAGTTGAGTATCTGGAGCATCAGCATTTTTGGGTTCGATTACAGGCTCAAAATGGCCAGGAACTAAGACTTTCTTCTGAAACTTGTCAGTCTATTCTTGTCATGAGAAATGAAGGCTATTCCATGCGAGAAATTGCCAAGAAACTGAAGATCTCGTACAACTCCCTTCACAGAACTGTGCAAACTGGCTCTAACCAGAATAGAAAGAGGAGTGGGAGGCCCCGGTGCACAACTGAGCAAGAGGACAAGTACAGTTTGAGTGTCTAGTTTGAGAAACAGACGCCTCACAAGTCCTCAATTGTCAGCTTCATTAAATAGTACCCACAAAACACCAGTCTCAACGTCAACAGTGAAGAGGCGACTCCGGGATGTTGGCCTTCTAGGCAGAGTTCCTCTGTCCAGTGTCTGTGTTCTTTTGCCCATTTTAATCTTTTCTTTTTAGACTGGCCAATTTTCTTTGCAACTCTGCCTAGAAGGCCAGCATCCCGGAGTCGCTTCTTCACTGTTGATGTTGAGACGGGTGTTTTGCAGGTACTATTTAATAAAGCTGCCAATTGAGGACTTGTGAGGCATTTGTTTCTCAAGCTAGACACTCTAATGTAATTTTCCTCTTGCTCAGTTGTGCACCAGGGCCTCCCACTCCTCTTTCTATTCTGGTTAGAGCCAGTTTGCACAGTTCTGTGAAGATTGTACGAGATCTTCAGTTTCTTGGCAATTTCTTGCATGGAATAGCCTTCATTTCTCATAACAAGAACAGACTGACAAGTTTCAGAAGAAAGTCTTTGTTTCTGGCCATTTTGAGCCTGTAATCGAACCCAAAAATGCTGATGCTCCAGATACTCAACTAGTCTAAAGAAGGCCAGTTTTATTGCTTCTTTAATTAGAACAACAGTTTTCAGCTGTGCTAACATAATTGCAAAAGGGTTTTCTAATGATCAATTAGCCTTTTAAAATTATAAACTTGGATTAGCTAACACAACGTGCCAACGTGTCTATGTAGATGTCCCATTAAAAATCAGCCGTTTCCAGCTACAATAGTCATTTACAACATTAACAATGTCTACAATGTATTTCTGATCAATTTGATGTTATTTTTGTGGACAAAAAAATTGCTTTTCTTTCAAAAACAAGGACATTTCTAGCTGACCCCAAACTTTTGAACAGTAGTTTATGTTTACGTTGCCAAAGCAAATGGAATAGACAATAAACAAAAGGGAAATAAACAAGGGAAACCTTAGATAACATCACAAAAGTTTTAAAATAATATATACATTTCAAATGTTATATTATTGATTATGTACAGTGTTGTAACAATGTGCAAGTAGTTGAAGTATGAAAGGGAAAATAAATAAAACAGATAAATATAGGTTGTATATTCAATGTTGTTTGTGCTCCAATGGTTCCCCTTTCTCATGACAATGGGCCACAAACCTTGCTGCTGTGACTGCACACTGTGGTATTTCGCCTAACAGATATGGGAGTTTATCAATGTTTGATTTGTTTTCTAATTCTTTGTGGGTCTGTGTAATCTGAGGGAAATATGTGTCTCTAATGTGATCATACATTTGTCAGGAGGTTAGGAAGTGCAGCTCAGTTCCCACCTCATTTTGTGTGCAGTGGGCACATAGTCTGTCTACGGCGGCCTCTCTCAATAACAAGGCTATGCTCACTGAATCTGTACATAGTCAAGGATTTTCTTAATTTAGAGTCAGTCACAGTGGTCAAGTATTCTGCCATTGTGTACTCCCTGTGTACACAGCAACCCCTACTCCTTTTCCTTCTCTCTCGCAATCCATCAGCTTTCAGCTCTCCCCTCCTCTCTCCTCTCCCCCCTCTTCTTCTCTCCTCCCCTCTCCCCTCGTCTCCCCTCCTCTCCTTTCCCCTCCACCGTCAGATAGAATTCCCCCTCATAAAGACGTCCCTCTTCCTCTATTCCTATACAGGGAACCCTACTCTCTGGTGAATGAATACACAAGGAGTGCCTATAAACCCACTGGAGGACTGGGGGTTTGGTGGAAGGGGAGAAGAAAAAGAATAAAAAACGCTGGCTCAGGAGTGAGGGTGTGAGTGAGTGCTGTCAAAAACACACCGTTCAAAGGTTAACTAGGGTGCGTGTGTGTGTTTTTGTGTGTGTGCTTGCTAACCAGGGTTAGACCTTTGACATGAGTTGTATTTCCTTACCGTTATCCAAGTATTCTATTCTGACGTTCCAGGTCAAATGAACTCTAGTCGGTTGGCAGCCCTTTATGACATCACCAATTGGAATGTTCCATTCGGGAGTGTTCTAAAATCAACTTAAATCAACCCCCCTCAGCCCGCAATCCCAGAGGCACTCACTTCTCTCTATCAGCATTAGGTCATCCTCTCAGTCTAAAGACCACTACACACTTCACGCAAACAGAGCGACGGAGCGACGTATATGGTCCACTCCAAAAATGTTGCCACACAAATTTACGTAGAACTACGTGTAAAAAACGACACTTCTGTCACTGCGTTTCTGTAGTTTGCGTGAGGTGTGTGGGGCTCTTAAGCCCTAGGGGAGACAAACAGGCATGGATGAATAGCCTGACAGACAGACAGGATGCGGCCCAAATGGCACACTGTTCCTGATATAGTGCACTACTTTTGACCAGAGCCCTATGGGAAACACTTGGTCAAAGTAGTGCACTACATAAGAAATAGGATGCCATTTGGGACGAAGACAAACTGTCAGGCAGACAGAGCAGTGTTGATGGGGATTATGATAGGTTCATTATATGCCTTACAGACAGGAAGAGCTCTGATGGACTCTGAGTGACGATGATGAGTCCACTGGCTGTAATAGGACTCTAATGACCAATGGGGCTGGGTTGCATTAGCTAGTGCTGGTAGTGCAGCTAACATGGATGTAAGATTGCATCCAAAGTGTATGTAAGGCTGGGTCCCAAATGGCACCCCATTCCCTTATTATTCCCTACACAGTGCACTACTTTTGACCAGAGCCCTATGGCTAAGTGCACTCTGTAGGAAATAAATTGCCATTTGGGATGTATCTGAAGTGTATTACAGCCTATACCAAGGGGTCTGGACCCCCACGAGTGACGCAGAGGTCCTAGGCACTGCATCTCAGTGCCACTAGGCAGGTAGCCTAGTGGTTAGAGCGTTGGACTAGTAACCGAAGGGTTGCAAGTTTGAATCCCTGAGCTGACAAGGTACAAATCTGTCATTCTGCCCCTGAACAGGCAGTTAACCCACTGTTCCTAGGCCGTCATTGAAAATAAGAATTTGTTCTTAACTGACTTGCCTAGTTAAATAAAGGTAAAATAAAAACTACAGTCCCTGGTTCGAATCCAGGCTGGTTCACATCTGGCTGTGATTGGGAGTCCCATAGGGCGGTGCACAATTGGCCCAGCGTCGTCTGGGTTTGGCCAGGGTAGGCTGTCATTGTAAATAAGAATTTGTTCTTAACTGACTTGCCTATAGCTAAATAAAATAAATGAAATGGCACAGGTGGGTTATGCTGCCATGTAGAGTTGCGGTTGCTGATTCAGAGTGGAGTAGGATGAAGTTTCCCCACTGATCTATGGTCATGTTAGCTGCTTCTCCCCTAATGGTTACGGTTAGAATTCTAAAAAGTGGTCAGCTGGTCCTAGATCTATGCCTGAGGGCAACTTCTACCTAGAGCGGCCAGAGCAGAGATCGGCACCAAAACAGCAGCTCATTTACTGCCATATTCTGGAACTGGGCGGCTGAGAGTTTTTTTTAGAAGCTGACCTTAGCAAGTTTAGTAGTATGAATCCTGCCTTTGTTCCACTGATGCCGTAAGACTGCTACAGGTCGTCGCTTTGAACTGTGTGTGTGTGTGTGTGTGTCGTGTTTGTATGTGTGTGTGTCTCCAGCTGCAACAGGAAGGGGGAAGTGATTTAACCCTCTTCTTTGGGGGACAAATGGTGCTCAGCACATTCACACACACACACGCACGCACGCACGCACGCACGCACGCACGCACGCACGCACGCACGCACACACACACACACACACACACACACACACACACACACACACACACACACATACACACACACACACACACACACACACACACACACACACACACACACACACACACACACACACTTATGTGATAAAACAGAATATCAGAAAGAGTAATTTTCCTGAAGAAAAATGTTGTGCTAACTTCAGCTGTCCAAAAGTATTTTTATTGTAATGGAAGAAGTTTAGAAGTTTAAAATGTTAAACTAATTGCACATAACTCTTTTACATAAAGTTTAGAGTATAGCTACGCATCAAGGGGATTTGGCCTTAGTACAGAGAAACTATTATACTGTACAGGTGTTGTAAAAAGCACAGTAGTCATTGACTAGGCCACTGTACACACTCAGGTTGTACAACTGATGTACAAAGAATTTGACACAATGGGTTATGATACAACTGACATGTCTGCACAAAGATTTTTACACAACCATTGCTCAGTGTCTCCACAAAGCATTTGTAGTTATTTTTGTGCAGAAAAAATATTTTTCCAATCTAATGTAAGTATAACACCGTATACATTCAAGGTAAAGTTGAACCAAAAGCTAACAACACTGGAACTGTGCGTTTGCTGTTTAAAGGAGGGCTTCCTCCTTTTTAATCCCAGTATGATGCAGGAGTGGCTCTTACACGACTAGGTTAAGGTTCCCTCCAACTGATTCGGGCCCCGGCCCTTCTACAGAGAGTATAAATAAATAGGACGTTGTATATGTTTTTCTTTCATTCACATGGAAGTGGGTCAGCCACTATAATTAACCGAGCACCCCCCTTCAGAAGTGCCGTGATTCAGTTGGCTGGCTGGCTGGCTGGCTGACGCAATGAACCGAGCACCCCCCCTTCAGAAGTGCCGTGAATCAGTTGATTGGCTGGCTGACGCAAATGCTCCTTTCAGAAAGAAAGAAAGAAAACGGACAGAATCCTTCCATGTATTGGAGCACCGGAGGATAGAGGAAAGTAAGGATGGATGAGGGAGTGAAAAAGAGGGGAAAGAGGGACAGGTAGAGGTTGTGTATGAAGTCCGTGGGGCGTCCGTGGGGCGACGCACAATTGGCATAGCGTCGTCCGGGTTAGGGAGGGTTTGGCCGGTAGGGATATCCTTGTCTCAGTATGTAAAAATGTAATAAAATGTATGTAATAAAATGTATGCACTCTACTGTAAGTCGCTCTGGATAAGAGCGTCTGCTAAATGACTAAAATGTAAATGTAAAATGAAGTAACGAGGGGTGAGGGGTGAAAGAGGGAGAGATAGAGAAGTTGCGAGGGAACTGAAGATCTCGTAGGAGATCTTTCCACTTTTTCTGTTAGACCTTCTAAGGTTAAGATTCCCTCAAGGAGTTAGAATCATTTCTCCCCTTGGTTCTATTGACTCCAGGTTCAATTGATTGGGTAGTTGGCTGACTTCCAGGACAGGCAGCTCCCGGGCCTCCGCTCCCCCAGCGAGAGGCTGCCTCAGTGGTGATAGACGGAGCTCAATGCTGGGTCTGTTCTCTACATGTGTGTCACTCCCCCTCTGCTACCACTGTACATCTGATAACACATTAGACTCAGCAAGTGAAGAGAGAGAGAGAGAGAGAGAGAGAGAGAGAGAGAGAGAGAGAGAGAGAGAGAGAGAGAGAGAGAGGGCAGGGGAGAGAGGAGGGAGAGAGAGAGGGCAGAGGAGAGAGAGGAGGGTGAGAGGGCAGGGGAGAGAAAGGAGGGAGAGAGAGGGCAGGGGAGAGAGAGAGGGCAGGGGAGAGAGAAGAGGGAGAGAGAGGGCAGGGGAGAAAAAGGAGGGAGAGAGACAGGGCAGGGAGAGGAGGTAGAGAGCCAGGGCAGGGGAGAGAGAGGAGGGAGAGAGAGGCCAGGGGAGAGTGAGATCTGTTTAAGCACAACCCTATGTCTCTCTCTACTTGTATTTCTCAACTGGTCTCTCTCTGTTGCTGTCAGCTTGTCAAAAAAAAAATAGGGAGCAATAATCAATCAACTCTAACTGTTACTACTTGTTTCTCTCAATTCAATTCAAGGGGCTTTATTGGCATGGGAAACATGTGTTAACATTGCCAAAGCAAGTGAGGTAGATAATATACAAAAGTTAAATGAACAATAAAAATTAACAGTAAACATTACACATACAGAAGTTTCAAAACAATAAAGACATCACAAATGTCATATTGTATATATACAGTGTTGTAACAATGTACAAATGGTTAAAGTACACAAGGGAAAATAAATAAGCATAAATATGGGTTGTATTTACAATGGTGTTTGTTCTTCACTGGTTGCCCTTTTCTTGTGGCAACAGGTCACAAATCTTGCTGCTGTGATGGCACACTGTGGAATTTCACCCAGTAGATATGGGAGTTTATCAAAATTGGATTTGTTTTCGAATTCTTTGTGGGTCTGTGTGATCTGAGGGAAATATGTGTCTCTAATATGGTCATACATTTGGCAGGAGGTTAGGAAGTGCAGCTCAGTTTCCACCTCATTTTGTGAGCAGTGAGCACATAGCCTGTCTTCTCTTGAGAGCCATGTCTGCCTACGGCGGCCTTTCTCAATAGCAAGGCTATGCTCACTGAGTCTTTACATAGTCAAAGCTTTCTTTAAGTTTGGGTCAGTCACAGTGGTCAGGTATTCTCTCTCTCTCTCTGCTTCTCTCTCTCATGGTCTCTCTCTCTCTGCTTCTCTCTCCCATGGTCTCTCTCTCTCTGCTTCTCTCTCCCATGGTCTCTCTCTCTCTCTCTCTCTCTCTCTCTCTCTCTCTCTCTCTCTCTCTCTCTGCTTCTCTCTCTCATGGTCTCTCTCTCTCTCTGTCTGCTTCTCTCTCTCATGGTCTCTCTCTCTCTCTCTCTCTGCTTCTCTCTCTCATGGTCTCTCTCTCTCTCTGCTTCTCTCTCTCATGGTCTCTCTCGCTCTCTCTGCTTCTCTCTCTCAAGGTCTCTCTCTCTCTCTCTCATGGTCTCTCTCTCTCTACTTCTCTCTCTCATGGTCTCTCCCGCTCTCTCTCTCTCTGCTTCTCTCTCTCATGGTCTCTCTCTCTCTCTCTCTCTCTTTGCTTCTCTCTCATGGTCTCTCTCTCTCTCTCTCTGCTTCTCTCTCTCATGGTCTCTCTCTCTCTCTCTCTCTCTCTCTCTCTCTCTCTCTCTCTCTCTGCTTCTCTCTCTCATGGCCTCTCTCTCTCTCTCTCTCTCTCTATCTCTCTCTCTCTCTCTCTCTCTCTCTCTCTCTGCTTCTCTCTCTCATGGTCTCTCTCTCTCTCTCTCTCTCTCTCTCTCTCTCTCTCTGCTTCTCTCTCTCATGGTCTCTCTCTCTCTCTCTCTCTCTCTGCTTCTCTCTCTCATGGTCTCTCTCTCTCTGCTTCTCTCTCTCTCATGGTCTCTCTCTCTCTGCTTCTGTCTCTCTCATGCTCTCTCTCTCTCTGCTTGTCTCTCTGCTTCTCTCTCTCTCAGCTCTACCATTACCTGTCCCTTTCTATCTGTATCTGTCACACAGGTTTAATTGACAGGTAAATTAACACTAATCCAACCTTGGCTGCCTATTTACTGATGGCAGAAAAATACTATTTTGTTTCAAGATTAACTAAGGTATACTTAGATACAATGACCTTATAGGGCTGACAACTCAACTCTAGATTCAAAGTAGTTTTAAAGCCTACTTTATACCCTACGCAAGTATGCAACGCAAGAAAGCTAGTTGTGTCAAGATACAAATGACAAATTGGCATATTCTTGGTACTGTACATATAAATTAGGTTTAGCATTAGTCATATATTGATAAAATAATCTACACTTAGAGAGAGAGAGAATATGGATTGTAACCAGGGAGAGGGGGGCTACAGCAAATTCAATGTTCTGGCCGAATGTGCTCAGTGTGTGGTGCTCAGAGGAAAATGGAATATAATTTGATATAGTAAAATCCACTTATCTCAGTACCATGTTACCTGAAGTCTGAACTCATGTCCATTCAGTATAGAGAAGTAAACCCATTCAACCTCAATGTGGATATTTCAAAGGCTCTGGGGTGAAGTTTCCCTAGATACAGATCTGGGATCAACTCTAAACCCAGAGTAGTGGTGGTCAACTCTAAACCCAGAGTAGTGGTGGTCAACTCTAAACCCAGAGTAGTGGTGGTCAACTCTAAACCCAGAGTAGTGGTGGTCAACTCTTAACCCAGAGTAGTGGTGGTCAACTCTAAACCCAGAGTAGTGGTGGTCAACTCTTAACCCAGAGTAGTGGTGGTCAACTCTAAACCCAGAGTAGTGGTGGTCAACTCTAAACCCAGAGTAGTGGTGGTCAACTCTAAACCCAGAGTAGTGGTGGTCAACCCAGAATGGTGGTGGTCAACTCTAAACCCAGAGTAGTGGTGGTCAACTCTAAACCCAGAGTAGTGGTGGTCAACCCAGACTAGTGGTAGTCAACTCTAAACCCAGACTAGTGGTGGTCAACTCTAAACCCAGACTAGTGGTGGTCAACTCTAAACCCAGAGTAGTGGTGGTCAACTCTTAACCCAGAGTAGTGGTGGTCAACTCTAAACTCAGAGTAGTGGTGGTCAACTCTTAACCCAGAGTAGTGGTGGTCAACTCTAAACCCAGAGTAGTGGTGGTCAACTCTAAACCCAGAGTAGTGGTGGTCAACTCTAAACCCAGAGTAGTAGTGGTCAACCCAGAATGGTGGTGGTCAACTCTAAACCCAGAGTAGTGGTGGTCAACTCTAAACCCAGAGTAGTGGTGGTCAACCCAGACTAGAGGTAGTCAACTCTAAACCCAGACTAGTGGTGGTCAACTCTAAACCCAGAGTAGTGGTGGTCAACTCTAAACCCAGAGTAGTGGTGGTCAACTCTAAACCCAGAGTAGTGGTGGTCAACCCAGACTAGTGGTGGTCAACTCTAAACCCAGAGTAGTGGTGGTCAACTCTAAACCCAGAGTAGTGGTGGTCAACTCTAAACCCAGAGTAGCGGTGGTCAACTCTAAACCCAGAGTAGTGGTGGTCAACTCTTAACCCAGAGTAGTGGTGGTCAACTCTAAACTCAGAGTAGTGGTGGTCAACTCTTAACCCAGAG
Organism: Salvelinus namaycush; assembly: GCF_016432855.1. Classification (NCBI taxonomy): domain Eukaryota; kingdom Metazoa; phylum Chordata; class Actinopteri; order Salmoniformes; family Salmonidae; genus Salvelinus; species Salvelinus namaycush. Next base: position 2,515,502 of record NC_052336.1, read on the forward strand.
TAGTGGTGGTCAACTCTAAACCCAGAGTAGTGGTGGTCAACTCTAAACCCAGAGTAGTGGTGGTCAACTCTAAACCCAGAGTAGTAGTGGTCAACCCAGAATGGTGGTGGTCAACTCTAAACCCAGAGTAGTGGTGGTCAACTCTAAACCCAGAGTAGTGGTGGTCAACCCAGACTAGAGGTAGTCAACTCTAAACCCAGACTAGTGGTGGTCAACTCTAAACCCAGAGTAGTGGTGGTCAACTCTAAACCCAGAGTAGTGGTGGTCAACTCTAAACCCAGAGTAGTGGTGGTCAACCCAGACTAGTGGTGGTCAACTCTAAACCCAGAGTAGTGGTGGTCAACTCTAAACCCAGAGTAGTGGTGGTCAACTCTAAACCCAGAGTAGCGGTGGTCAACTCTAAACCCAGAGTAGTGGTGGTCAACTCTTAACCCAGAGTAGTGGTGGTCAACTCTAAACCCAGAGTAGTGGTGGTCAACTCTAAACCCAGAGTAGTGGTGGTCAACTCTAAACCCAGAGTAGTGGTGGTCAACTCTAAACCCAGAGTAGTGGTGGTCAACCCAGACTAGTGGTGGTCAACTCTAAACCCAGAGTAGTGGTGGTCAACTCTAAACCCAGAGTAGTGGTGGTCAACCCAGAATGGTGGTGGTCAACTCTAAACCCAGAGTAGTGGTGGTCAACTCTAAACCCAGAGTAGTGGTGGTCAACTCTAAACCCAGAGTAGTGGTGGTCAACTCTAAACCCAGAGTAGTGGTGGTCAACTCTTAACACAGAGTAGTGGTGGTCAACTCTAAACCCAGAGTAGTGGTGGTCAACTCTAAACCCAGAGTAGTGGTGGTCAACTCTAAACCCAGAGTAGTGGTGGTCAACTCTTAACCCAGAGTAGTGGTGGTCAACTCTAAACCCAGAGTAGTGGTGGTCAACTCTTAACCCAGAGTAGTGGTGGTCAACTCTAAACCCAGAGTAGTGGTGGTCAACTCTAAACCCAGAGTAGTGGTAGTCAACTCTAAACCCAGAGTAGCGGTGGTCAACCCAGAATGGTGGTGGTCAACTCTAAACCCAGAGTAGTGGTGGTCAACTCTAAACCCAGAGTAGTGGTGGTCAACCCAGACTAGTGGTAGTCAACTCTAAACCCAGACTAGTGGTGGTCAACTCTAAACCCAGAGTAGTGGTGGTCAACTCTTAACCCAGAGTAGTGGTGGTCAACTCTAAACCCAGACTAGTGGTGGTCAACTCTAAACCCAGAGTAGTGGTGGTCAACTCTAAACCCAGAGTAGTGGTGGTCAACCCAGACTAGTGGTAGTCAACTCTAAACCCAGACTAGTGGTGGTCAACTCTAAACCCAGAGTAGTGGTGGTCAACCCAGACTAGTGGTAGTCAACTCTAAACCCAGACTAGTGGTGGTCAACTCTAAACCCAGAGTAGTGGTGGTCAACTCTAAACCCAGAGTAGTGGTGGTCAACTCTAAACCCAGAGTAGTGGTGGTCAACCCAGACTAGTGGTAGTCAACTCTAAACCCAGACTAGTGGTGGTCAACTCTAAACCCAGAGTAGTGGTGGTCAACTCTTAACCCAGAGTAGTGGTGGTCAACTCTAAACCCAGACTAGTGGTGGTCAACTCTAAACCCAGAGTAGTGGTGGTCAACTCTAAACCCAGAGTAGTGGTGGTCAACCCAGACTAGTGGTAGTCAACTCTAAACCCAGAGTAGTGGTGGTCAACTCTTAACCCAGAGTAGTGGTGGTCAACTCTAAACCCAGAGTAGTGGTGGTCAACTCTAAACTCAGAGTAGTGGTGGTCAACTCTTAACCCAGAGTAGTGGTGGTCAACTCTAAACCCAGAGTAGTGGTGGTCAACTCTAAACCCAGAGTAGTGGTGGTCAACTCTAAACCCAGAGTAGTAGTGGTCAACCCAGAATGGTGGTAGTCAACTCTAAACCCAGACTAGTGGTGGTCAACTCTAAACCCAGAGTAGTGGTGGTCAACTCTAAACCCAGAGTAGTGGTGTTCAACTCTAAACCCAGAGTAGTGGTGGTCAACTCTAAACCCAGAGTAGTGGTGTTCAACTCTAAACCCAGAGTAGTGGTGGTCAACTCTAAACCCAGAGTAGTGGTGGTCAACTCTAAACCCAGAGTGGTGGTGGTCAACCCAGACTAGTGGTAGTCAACTCTAAACCCAGACTAGTGGTGGTCAACTCTAAACCCAGAGTAGTGGTGGTCAACTCTAAACCCAGAGTAGTGGTGGTCAACTCTAAACCCAGAGTAGTGGTGGTCAACCCAGACTAGTGGTGGTCAACTCTAAACCCAGAGTAGTGGTGGTCAACTCTAAACCCAGAGTAGTGGTGGTCAACCCAGAATGGTGGTGGTCAACTCTAAACCCAGAGTAGTGGTGGTCAACTCTAAACCCAGAGTAGTGGTGGTCAACTCTAAACCCAGAGTAGTGGTGTTCAACTCTAAACCCAGAGTAGTGGTGGTCAACTCTAAACCCAGAGTAGTGGTGTTCAACTCTAAACCCAGAGTAGTGGTGGTCAACTCTAAACCCAGAGTAGTGGTGGTCAACTCTAAACCCAGAGTAGTGGTGGTCAACCCAGAATGGTGGTGGTGGTCAACTCTAAACCCAGAGTAGTGGTGTTCAACTCTAAACCCAGAGTAGTGGTGGTCAACTCTAAACCCAGAGTAGTGGTGTTCAACTCTAAACCCAGAGTAGTGGTGGTCAACTCTAAACCCAGAGTAGTGGTGGTCAACTCTAAACCCAGAGTAGTGGTGGTCAACCCAGAATGGTGGTGGTCAACTCTAAACCCAGAGTAGTGGTGGTCAACTCTAAACCCAGAGTAGTGGTGGTCAACTCTAAACCCAGAGTAGTGGTGGTCAACTCTAAACCCAGAGTAGTGGTGGTCAACTCTAAACCCAGAGTAGTGGTGGTCAACCCAGAATGGTGGTGGTCAACTCTAAACCCAGAGTAGTGGTGGTCAACTCTAAACCCAGAGTAGTAGTGGTCAACCCAGAATGGTGGTGGTCAACTCTAAACCCAGAGTAGTGGTGGTCAACTCTAAACCCAGAGTAGTGGTGGTCAACTCTAAACCCAGAGTAGTGGTGGTCAACTCTAAACCCAGAGTAGTGGTGGTCAACCCAGACTAGTGGTAGTCAACTCTAAACCCAGACTAGTGGTGGTCAACTCTAAACCCAGAGTAGTGGTGGTCAACTCTAAACCCAGAGTAGTGGTGGTCAACTCTAAACCCAGAGTAGTGGTGGTCAACCCAGACTAGTGGTGGTCAACTCTAAACCCAGAGTAGTGGTGGTCAACTCTAAACCCAGAGTAGTGGTGGTCAACCCAGAATGGTGGTGGTCAACTCTAAACCCAGAGTAGTGGTGGTCAACTCTAAACCCAGAGTAGTGGTGGTCAACTCTAAACCCAGAGTAGTGGTGGTCAACTCTAAACCCAGAGTAGTGGTGGTCAACTCTAAACCCAGAGTAGTGGTGGTCAACCCAGAATGGTGGTGGTCAACTCTAAACCCAGAGTAGTGGTGGTCAACTCTAAACACAGAGTAGTGGTGGTCAACCCAGAATGGTGGTGGTCAACTCTAAACCCAGAGTAGTGGTAGTCAACTCTAAACCCAGAGTAGTGGTGGTCAACTCTAAACCCAGAGTAGTGGTGGTCAACTCTAAACCCAGAGTAGTGGTGGTCAACCCAGACTAGTGGTAGTCAACTCTAAACCCAGACTAGTGGTGGTCAACTCTAAACTCAGAGTAGTGGTGGTCAACTCTAAACCCAGAGTAGTGGTGGTCAACTCTAAACCCAGAGTAGTGGTGGTCAACTCTAAACCCAGAGTAGTGGTGGTCAACTCTAAACCCAGAGTAGTGGTTGTCAACTCTTAACCCAGAGTAGTGGTGGACAACTCTAAACCCAGAGTATTGGTGGTCAACTCTAAACCCAGAGTAGTGGTGGTCAACTCTAAACCCAGAGTAGTGGTGGTCAACTCTAAACCCAGAGTAGTGGTGGTCAACTCTAAACCCAGAGTAGTGGTGGTCAACTCTAAACCCAGAGTAGTGGTGGTCAACTCTTAACCCAGAGTAGTGGTGGTCAACTCTAAACCCAGAGTAGTGGTGGTCAACTCTAAACCCAGAGTAGTGGTGGTCAACCCAGAATGGTGGTGGTCAACTCTAAACCCAGAGTAGTGGTGGTCAACTCTAAACCCAGAGTAGTGGTGGTCAACCCAGAATGGTGGTGGTCAACTCTAAACCCAGAGTAGTGGTAGTCAACTCTAAACCCAGAGTAGTGGTGGTCAACTCTAAACCCAGAGTAGTGGTGGTCAACTCTAAACCCAGAGTAGTGGTGGTCAACCCAGACTAGTGGTAGTCAACTCTAAACCCAGACTAGTGGTGGTCAACTCTAAACCCAGAGTAGTGGTAGTCAACTCTAAACCCAGAGTAGTGGTAGTCAACTCTAAACCCAGACTAGTGGTGGTCAACTCTAAACCCAGAGTAGTGGTAGTCAACTCTAAACCCAGACTAGTGGTAGTCAACTCTAAACCCAGACTAGTGGTGGTCAACTCTAAACCCAGAGTAGTGGTAGTCAACTCTAAACCCAGACTAGTGGTAGTCAACTCTAAACCCAGAGTAGTGGTAGTCAACTCTAAACCCAGACTAGTGGTAGTCAACTCTAAACCCAGAGTAGTGGTAGTCAACTCTAAACCCAGACTAGTGGTGGTCAACTCTAAACCCAGACTAGTGGTGGTCAACTCTAAACCCAGAGTAGTGGTAGTCAACTCTAAACCCAGACTAGTGGTAGTCAACTCTAAACCCAGACTAGTGGTGGTCAACTCTAAACCCAGACTAGTGGTGGTCAACTCTAAACCCAGACTAGTGGTAGTCAACTCTAAACCCAGAGTAGTGGTGGTCAACTCTAAACCCAGACTAGTGGTAGTCAACTCTAAACCCAGAGTAGTGGTGGTCAACTCTAAACCCAGAGTAGTGGTGGTCAACTCTAAACCCAGAGTAGTGGTAGTCAACTCTAAACCCAGAGTAGTGGTAGTCAACTCTAAACCCAGAGTAGTGGTGGTCAACTCTAAACCCAGACTAGTGGTGGTCAACTCTAAACCCAGAGTAGTGGTGGTCAACTCTAAATCCAGACTAGTGGTGGTCAACTCTAAACCCAGACTAGTGGTAGTCAACTCTAAACCCAGACTAGTGGTGGTCAACTGAACTAACCCATATTTTATTTCTTTACCTTCACTACATTTTTATCTGTGGATTGTTGTAAAAATGGTCACCTTTCTGTGCCCTTGATTTCCTGAGTTATTTATTGGCCGACTAACAGAAAGCGTCTGGAGTTGTGCCCGCAGCAGACACTGTCGCAGTGTCACCGCCGACAGATTGTGACATTGAGACTGAACAGACCTAACACATTCACTCCATTAGGTCAATCAGCCAGTGTCACGAACAGAACTGACTCACCACACAATAACTGTAACCTGGAATAAATGGTCCTGTGAGGATGGGGGCTTCTTAATCACCCCCTTCTCTCTCTCTCTCTCTCTCTCTCTCTCTCTCTCTCTCTCTCTCTCTGTCTCTCTCTCTCTCCCTCTCTCTCTCTCTCTCTCTCTCTCTCTCTCTCTTTCTCTCTCTCTCTCTCTCTCTCTCTCTCTAAATGTAGTCATCAGTTGCCCACTACCCCATGCGTGGCCCATAGTGCCTGCTTCCTTCCTCCACTTCAGGCACTCTGGGGCTGTGTGTTCAGACCTGGAGAACCAGGGCTCCATCATCCACCACTGGCCTGTCTCATAGCCCCACTCCAGGCACTCTGTGGGGTTCTGAACTCCAGACCTTCCCCTGAGGAACCACAGACCAGGCCCATTTTGGAGTAACTTTCTGCTTTGTGTTTCTTGCCCAGTGGAAATTGCACACACACACACCGCAGGATCAGATGTTGCTTGTTGTTTATGTCTCTCTGTCCTATCCGTGGATCGTCTCGGCACAGTGGCTTTCAGAAGGCTTATTTACCAAATGGATTATGACATTAGTTGGCAACAAGCGCGTCTGAAATAAAACAAAACAGGGGACAAAAAGATCTTGTGAAGAGGAACTGCAGTTAGCATGCAGACGTATAAACAGAATATTTATTTAGGTTGATTTATAGGCGGATACAGAGAGAGAGAGAGAGAGAGAGACAAAGAGAGAGGGAGAGAGAGAGCAAGAGAGAAAGAGAGAGAGAGGGGAAGAGAGGTGGGAGCGAGTACAGAGGGAGAGAGCGAGAGAACGAGAGAGCGAGAGCGAGAGAAAGGAAGAGAGAGAGAGAGGGAGAGAGAGAGCGATCCATCAGACCAATGGTAAGCATTATATCACTGGAATAGAAGAGAGAAAGATATTTTGAAATTTTTCCACAGTTTTACTTTTTTTCCCAGGCACAATGGGGAAATGTGTGGGCGGAGGGAAGGTGTCCTTTGGGGTGGAGGCAGGAGCCAGAGCCATCTACGAGATGCCTGTTAAGAGCCTGTTTAAAGCAGTCTGGTCTGCTCTGTGCAGGAGCTCTTAGCTTAGCCGCAGGGGAGAGATGCTTGCTGACACACTCCCACACACACTCTGTGAGACGATGAGAAGAGCAGCAACTGGTACATGTTCTGGAAGGATACATGTGAACTCTGAACCAATGTGCTGCTCTGCACACTTGTTAGGATACAATCAGATGGTCACACTTCATAGAACAAGTTTCATGTACAGATACCATTCAGTATTGTTACTGGTGTAGAACACTAACAATACTATTAACTGATGGAAAATATGATTAGACAGGAATCCTTTTATCACAATTCAATTAGTGTTTGAACTATTTCCTTATCATATCCCTCTCTCTAGTCTAGTCTATATCTTAAAATATACGTCCAGAGAAGGAGAGAGGTTGCCATTTCCAAGTGACTCTCATTTAACATCCCTACATTCACCTGAGGAAGAGTCCATGGGTCTGTTCAGGGGGGTGCAACGTTAGAAAACGTTCAGAAAGAAATGGATTATGACAGATATGATTGTCTATGTTGTAGAACAGGGATTCAGTCTATTTCTATCCGCAATGTTAAGAACTTTTGACATTACTGAATACACATCAACAATGCTTTCTTTAATGTCAAACATGGCAGGAGCAAATCCAATGGAGGACACTGCTGTCATCCTACATGCAAACTGTCTGCCCACATCGAATGATCTCCCATTCAACAACAGACAGAGTCTGCATACCGAATTTTGTGAAGATATGTATTAGATGCAATTATTCAAATGACAGTTTGTTAAGCACGTGAAAAAAAATGAATTGCCGCTGTCAGAGAAAATGAGCAAAAAGCTCAATGGCACTCGGAATAATCTGCTCTTTAAAATTCCCAGCCCGCTCCCACTTTACATGTGTTAGCAGCAAAAAGACAGAGACATGTAACTTATGCAATGGTCGTTTCAATAACACATTCTCTCCACTTGACAAAGGGCAGGGAACTTGCATAAATGTAGTTGTCTGTGGGTTTATAGACAGATAAGGTCAAGAATAGTACCATCTGTAGCAACAAATGGAAGGGAGAATCCAAATAAGCAATACGCTAGAGGCATGGGATGGGGGGTGGGCTGTGTAATGAAGAGAGCCTGAGTAAGATGGAAAATATTTTCTTTTTTTCGTGAACCACTTATATGACCATGGTCAGGGGAACTCATTTATTCAAGTCCAGAAGGCATTTATCTTGGCTCTGAGGCAAGCTCAGTCACACAATCACCCCTCCGACTCGCCTTGGACTGTAGGCAACTGCAAACAAATTGATTACAGATTAGATGCAGGAACTAGTGGGGTGCATCTATGGAATCTAATTTCCACAGGAGAAGCAGTAAAGCCAGGCTATAAGGGGGAGAATGAGGCTGCAGATTGCAGTATTGTTTCACAGTTATAGATCACTACCGGCTCTTAAAGCTGCAATATGTAACTTATTGAGCGACCCGGACAAATGCACATAGAAATGTGAGTTATAGATCTATCTTTCGTATTAACTTCTCTGGGATAGTTGGGACGCTAGCGTCCCAACTGACAAGCACCCCAACCCCCCCCTCACTGATTAGCATCGCGTCACAATGAAAAAGAAAAATCTAAATATCATTAAATCACAAGTCCAAGACACCAAATGAAAGATACAGATCTTGTGAATAAAGCCACCATTTCAGATTTTGAAATGTTTTACAGGGAAGACAAAATATGTAAATCTATTAGCTAACCACGTTAGCAAAAGACACCACTTTCCTAACTCCATCAGTTTCTTACTCCATCAGGTGCTATCACCAATTCGGCCAAATAAAGATATTGATAGCCACTAACCAAGAAAAAACCTCATCAGATGACAGTCTGATAACATATTTATTGTATAGGATAGGTTTTGTTAGAAAAATGTGCATATTTCAGGTATAAATCATAGTTTACAATTGCACCCACCATCACAACTCGACTAGAATAAATACAGAGAGCAACGTGTATTACCTAATTACTAATCATAAAACATTTCTTAAAAATACACAGCTCACAGCAATGGAAAGACACAGATCTTGTGAATTCAGACAATATTTCAGATGTTCTAAGTGTTTTACAGCGAAAACACAATAAATCGTTATATTAGCATACCACATATGCAAACGTTACCCGACCATTGATTCAAGCCAAAGAGAGCGATATCGTTATCATCGCCAAAATATATAAATTTTTTCACTAACCTTCTCAGAATTCTTCCGATGACACTCCTGTAACATCATATTACAACATACATATAGAGTTTGTTCGAAAATGTGCATATTTAGCCACAAAAAACCGTGGTTATACAATGACAATACTAGCAAAACTAGCCTGAAAATGTCGGTCGCCATCTTTCACAGTGATCTTGTCTCATGGATAACTATTCATAAACTTGACTAAAAAAATATAAGTTGGACAGCTATCGAAAGACAAATTAGTTCTTAATGCAATCGCTGAATTACATTTCTAAAATTATCCTTACTGTGCAATACAGGGTTCGCCAAGCGAAGCTATACCAAACAAAATGGCGGAATATGCGTTTAAAAATTTTCGACAGAACAACGATTTATCATCTTAAATATTTCTTACTATGAGGTGATCTTCCATCAGAATCTTGGGCAATGTATCCTTTCTTGGGTCTAATCTTCTTTTGGTCGAAAGATGTCCTCTGTCCGTCGAAATGCCCACTAACGTTCGACCGGGACCCCGAAACGTGCCCGGCGCTTCAAAGAGCATCACATAGAAATGCCTCAAAATCGCACTAAACGGATATAAATTGCTATAAAACGGTTTAAATTAACTACCTTATGATGTTTTTAACACCTATAACGAGTAAAAACATGACCGGCGCTATATTACTGGCTAAACCAAGGCTTGGAAAAAGGCCAGTCCGACGTCCTTCTTGCGTTGAGCGCAGGGTCCAAAAGAACGCTACTTCCGGTATTTGGTGATTTATAGAGGCCCTGATTGCGCAATCGACTCCATTCAAATTGTCACCACTTACTGACATCTAGAGGAAGGCGTAGGCAGTGTTTGTAGCATCATAGGATTTACAGGGACTTTAAAACTGATCTGGAACCAGAGGCCAAGATTTCTGAAATCTCACACACTGGGAGGAAAAGTGCTGTAGAATGAGTTCTGTTCCACTCAGAGACATAATTCAAACGGCTATAGAAACTAGAGAGTGTTTTCTATCCAATAATAACAATAATATGCATATTGTACGAGCAAGAATTGAGTACTAGGCAGTTTAATTTGGAGACCAATTTTCCCTAAGTCGAAACAGCACCCCCTATATCCCAGAGAGGTTAAAAGCAAGTCCAATAAGCAGGAGACTTGTTCGACGTGCGCTATTTCTATGCTTCCCGTTCTTACGTTTTGCTTTAGCATTTTTTACTTTCGGTTTTGTACACCAGCTTCAAACAACTGAAACCATCTTTTTGGTTATTGAAAATATATTTCACAGATGTTACAATGATTCTCTACACTATACATTGCTTGTTTTGTCACATAAACTGAAATTAGGCTAACTATTAGAACTTTAGCAACCAGGAAATCGCGGAGCGAGAGATGAAGAGAGAGAGAGAGAGACAGACAGTGACATCTGAGCATATCTTCTCCCTGCTGCCTTCACACAGTTAATATAAACATAGGGATATATGAGATGTGGAAGTGATGACACCATCACAAAGCGACATGTCAGACCGACTCAGGGCTCACCTATAGCCCAACAGGTCAGGATGACATCACTCTGACATCAAGTTCGGCTTCATCATGTACCGCGCGCAACATGATCTCCTCAACATACTGCATCATTTGAATGGCAAATTATGGACATGCCTCGATGAAGACTTAAAACTTCTACCACCTCAGAAACCCGGGTCCGGGAGCACCCCCCACCACCCCCACTGACTAGCATAGCTAGCATAGCGTCACAAGTAAATAGTAGCATCTAAATATCATTAAATCACAAGTCCAAGACACCAAATGAAAGATACAGATCTTGTGAATAAAGCCATCATTTCTGATTTTTAAAATGTTTTACAGGGAAGACACAATATGTAAATCTATTAGCTAACCACGTTAGCAAAAGACACCACTATTTTTACTCCATCAGTTTTTTACTCCATCACCAGCTATCACCAATTCGACCAAATAAAGATATAAATAGCCACTAACCAAGAAAAAACTTCATCAGATGACAGTCTGATAACATATTTATTGTATAGCATAGGTTTTGTTAGAAAAATGTGCATATTTCAGGTATAAATCATAGTTTGCCATTGCAGCCACCATCACAAATCTCAACAAAGCGACTAGAATTACTACAGAGAGCAACGTGTATTACCAATTTACTCATCATAAAACATTTCTTAAAAATACACAGCGCACAGCAATGGAAAGACACAGATCTTGTGAATTCAGACAATATTTCAGATTTTCTAAGTGTTTTACAGCGAAAACACAATAAATCGTTATATTAGCATACCACATGTGCAAACGTTACCCGAGCATTGATTCAAGGCAAAGAGAGCGATAACGTTATCATCACCAAAATATATTAATTTTTTCACTAACCTTCTCAGAATTCTTCCGATGACACTCCTGTAACATCATATTACACAATCCATATAGAGTTTGATCGAAAATGTGCATATTTAGCGGCACAAATCGTGCTTACACAATGGAAATACTGTCCAACTACTCAAGCAATCTGCCCGGCGCCATCTTGGAAAGACACCTATTTTTATCGAAAACTATTCATAAACTTGACTAAAAAAATACAAGTTGGACAGCAATTGAAAGACAAATTAGTTCTTAATGCAATCGCTGAATTACATTTCTAAAATTATCCTTACTGTGCAATACAGGGTGCGCCAAAGCGAAGCTACACAAAAAAAAATGGCGATATATGCGTTTAACATTTTTCAACAGAACAACGATTTATCATCATAAATAGTTCTTACTATGAGCTGAGCTTCCATCAGAATCTTGGGCAATGTATCCTTTCTCCGGTCTAATCGTCTTTTGGTCGAAAGATGTCCTCTTGTCCTGTCGAAATGGCCACGTTCGGCATCTACAGGAAAAGTGTCCAGCTCTTCAAAGTGCGTCACAAAGAAATGCCTCAAAATCGCACTAAACGGATATAAATTGCTATAAAACGGTTTAAATTAACTACCTTATGATGTCTTTAACACCTATAACGAATAAAAATATGACCGGGGATATAGAAGTGCCTAAACCAAAGCTTGGAAGGAGGCCAGTCCGACGACCACTCTGCGTCGAGCGCACTGTTGAAAAGGACGGTCTTTCCGCTCCAGGGTCTATATATAGGGCCCAGATTGCGCAATCCACTCCATTCAAAATCTCCCCGCTTACTGACATCTAGAGGAAGGCGTAGGCAGTGTTTGTAGCCCCATAGCATTCACAGGGACTTATGAACTGACCTGGGAGCAGGGGCCAAGATTTCTGAAATCTCACTCCCTGGCAGGAAAAGTGCTGTAGAATGAGTTCTGTTTCACTCAGAGACATAATTTTTAGAAACTAGAGAGTGTTTTTTAGAAACTATTTTTAGAAACTAGAGAGTGTAATTTTAGAAACTAGAGAGTGTTTTCTATCCAATAATAACAATAATATGCATATTGTACGAGCAAGAATTGAGTACTAGGCAGTTTAATTTGGCAACGTCAAAAAAAAAAAAGTGCTAACAGCTCCCCCTATTGACAAAAGGTTTTAAACCTTAATTATGCTTAAAGTGTTTACGGACCTCCACACCCATCAGGCATTTATGCCATCTGTGGGGTTCGCTGTGCCTGCATAAAAACTCAAAGTGCAACAAAAGTAATGTAGCTAGCTAGCTAGTATAGCTACGGAGCTAGCTATTGGTTGGTAGTTTCCCAAAATTCACAACGTTTGGCGTAAGCTTTGAACAATTTTTTTGTGGCAAAATGTGGGATACATCGTCAACATAGAATTGTGGTGCACAAAATGCACACAGACTTTGTTGGGTTACGCTAAATAGCTAGCTATGGATGTTCGTTAACTAATGATGCTACAGCCGACAGGAAGTACGCCCCCCACCACTACAGACAATCAATCACAAACACAGAGCTCGCAGAGGCCCTCCGCTTTGTTACAGACATGAGGATGTGTGCAGAGCTCGGTGCAGATCCTCTGCTTTGTTACAGACATGAGGATGTGTGCAGAGCTCGGTGCAGATCCTCTGCTTTGTTACAGACACGAGGATGTGTGCAGAGCTCGGTGCAGATCCTCTGCTTTGTTACAGACACGAGGATGTGTGCAGAGCTCGGTGCAGATCCTCTGCTTTGTTACAGACACGAGGATGTGTGCAGAGCTCGGTGCAGATCCTCTGCTTTGTTACAGACATGAGGATGTGTGCAGAGCTCGGTGCAGATCCTCTGCTTTGTTACAGACACGAGGATGTGTGCAGAGCTCGGTGCAGATCCTCTGCTTTGTTACAGACACGAGGATGTGTGCAGAGATCGGTGCCGATCCTCTGCTTTGTTACAGACACGAGGATGTGTGCAGTGCTCGGTGCAGATCCTCTGCTTTGTTACAGACACGAGGATGTGTGCAGAGCTCGGTGCAGATCCTCTGCTTTGTTACAGACACGAGGATGTGTGCAGAGCTCGGTGCAGATCCTCTGCTTTGTTACAGACACGAGGATGTGTGCAGAGCTCGGTGCAGATCCTCTGCTTTGTTACAGACATGAGGATGTGTGCAGAGCTCAGTGCAGATCCTCTGCTTTGTTACAGACATGAGGATGTGTGCAGAGCTCGGTGCAGATCCTCTGCTTTGTTACAGACACGAGGATGTGTGCAGAGCTCGGTGCAGATCCTCTGCTTTGTTACAGACATGAGGATGTGTGCAGAGCTCGGTGCAGATCCTCTGCTTTGTTACAGACACGAGGATGTGTGCAGAGCTCGGTGCAGATCCTCTGCTTTGTTACAGACATGAGGATGTGTGCAGAGCTCGGTGCAGATCCTCTGCTTTGTTACAGACATGAGGATGTGTGCAGAGCTCGGTGCAGATCCTCTGCTTTGTTACAGACATGAGGATGTGTGCAGAGCTCGGTGCAGATCCTCTGCTTTGTTACAGACATGAGGATGTGTTCTATCTCTGCTCAGACTCCACTCTCCACTTGTACCATAAAACCAGTTTAATCCCAAAAAGAGTTGGTTTTAACAATGAGGTAACAATTTTACACCAGCTTCCATTGCCATCCAATGACCTTGGACACCATATTTAGCTGAAAAACCTGCTCACTGAAAAAACGTTAACACACGATCACAATTCAGGATACATACAGTATACTGCAGCATATCAAGAGACCATATTTTATGTCCAACCTGATGAACTTGGCCTCAAAAACCTGGCTGAACTGTATACAAACCGCAGAGTAATAACAATAACAAAACGAATTTATGCATCCAGCTTCCAATGAATCAATGCCATTATACAGTACAAGTGGACGGAAATAGTCCATGGTGACATAAAACACACATTCACCAGTCTGGTGTTTTCTCTATGGGCTCATTGTGTTTTCCAATGTGAGAAGTGAAAGAGTAACAACGGCAGCCATGTCCTCAGCCCTGTAAAGAGAACAGTTTATAGGGCGCTGTAAGTATCCACAGAGTACACACACACACTGTCCTAACTCTAAACCTAACCCTTAACCTAACCTTAACCCCTAACCTTAAAACCATACCTAACCCTAACCGTAATTCTAAACCTAACCCTAATTGTAACCCTAAACCTAACCCCTAAGCCTAAATTAGCATTTTTCCTCATGGGGACCAGCGAAATGTCCCCACTTGTCTCAATTTTCCTTGTTTTACTATCCTTGTGAGGACGTCTGGTACCTACAAGGATAGTTAAACAAAACACACACACACACACACACACACACACACACACACACACACACACACACACACACACACACACACACACACACACACACACACGCACCTTCTAAGTGTTTGTTTAGTCTCTCTGATTAGTTACACAAAACTCAAAATTCTTCAGCATCGTAATTGACATCCTTGACCTAGAGAAAGAACAGGGATAGGTCTCAACTGGAATATGAATAAAGGAACAACACAACTAATACTGTAAGTACAGAAGCTCTTAGAGAGAAAAACACCAGAAGAAGAGACGGCCAAGTGCCTCTGACCAGAATATTGGCCTCCATTTCCAGTTCATTTCACGATGATTCTACATGATGAATCAGCCAACACCTCCAGCATTCACCAGCAGCCAGCAGGTAGCGGCTATAACACATCGAGGCGCAGGACGTTAATCCTGTGAAAATGCCATGTTTCCTAGATTGCATCCTGTAGGGTAGAGTGGGGTAAGTTGAGCAAAAGGGTTAGTTGAGCAACCCCTTGTTTCTAGGAAACCATACACAAAATATATAATTTGACCTAACTTTTAGGAAGACGTCATAATTTCATGGAGTCTGTGAAGGAAGAAACCACATGGAAAAAGTGGTGAGCAAGTTAGGTCCAAAAAACGGATTTTCACAAAGTCAAATAAATGTACTGTGTTTCATAAGTTTCATGATGATTGTATCTAAACCAAAGTAGATAGTTCTAAGATTGTTTTGTACATCAGTTTGGGTCTATAAGATACAATATGAGGTCCTAAACCCAGCATGAAAGTGCATCCTTGTAGCTGTGTGGGCTAATACTGTATAGTCCAAATGTTTGCCTCGGGGTAAGTTGAGATAATGAGCTTCTTGAGAGAGCAGCCAGGAAGTGAGAAAAGGGAAGAAGTCCATTCAAGCAGCAGCAAGGGATGAAAAAATTGACTGAATGACACACTGACAAAAAAGAAAATGTACCTGTGCGAAAGGAAGGCTATGATAGAGTAGCAGAGGAACACGAGGTCTTATCTGATGACATGGAGTCTGAGCTTGCTAAACATATCAAGAATCTCGCAGACCAGTTTCATGGGCTGAGTTACCTCAAATGCAGAGAACTTGCCTACGAATCAGTATATCGAAACAACATCCCTGTCCCAGACAACTGGCCAAGAAATGGGTAAGTGATGTTGAACAGAGAGATCTATATCTGAATGTAGGCATATATTTAAGATATGCAATATACCACACCCCCAATCCATGTATTAAACTTTGACCTACCTGCACCATCACCCACTGTCACAGGACACCATCACCTACTTACTAGGGCTGGGACGATACCAGTATCACATAGTATATTTTTTCCATGGCAAAAGTTTTAACAGAAAGCAGACAAAACTCTTTAGTCCTTTAAAAACCTGCTGTTTGTAAAATAGTGTGAGCTATAGCTTGGAAAATAAATACATGTGACTGGATGACAAACTAATGTTTGTTTCCAACATTAGGACTGTTTTCCTAAAGAAGTTAAATCCGCTTCTTGCTTAGATTCCTTGCTACGATACTAACGAGAATCACAATACTGGTATCATCCCGGCTCTGCTGCTTACCCCAAGGAGGCTCAACTTACCCCTTACCCGGGGTAAACTGAGCCAAGAGACCACTTTTTGGACAGGCTATGTTTTCAAAACTGTAATGTTTACATACATTCTGTTTATTTCCCGGGATAATCAACCTCCTGAAATATGTGTAGATATCTTTGTTAGAAAGACTACTATATTTCCCTTCATGTAGTGATGCTGAATGTAAAAATTGGCTCAACTTACCGCAACCCCCCCCCCCCCCCCCCCCCCTCTCTAAACTCTGGTCAAACATTACACAGTGCATCTCACTACTTTTGAACAGAGCCCTATGAGAAACCTGTTTGTTTGCTGAGACACATCATGGTGATAGCGGGGAACGCATGGACTATTGATCCAGACCTCCCCTTAACAGAACTCTTGATAAACCATTATTTCAGTTCAACCTTTAACCAAATACTGAACATTAAATTTCACCCTGTAGAAATGGTGAAGCTTGGTCTCCCAATATGTTCACACATTATACAGCCTTTGATAATGATGTATGTCATAGCAACAGAATGTCAGAAACATGTTCTTGTCAAGCTTGGGGATGGAGTGTGGAGGAGTATCCTGAGTATCCTGAGTGTTGCCTAACTGTGTGTCTAATCATAGCAGTAGTCAGAGTGCTAACTTTTTGTATGGAGGTCAATAAGAGTATTGAAAAATTGTATTGCTAATTTGCTATGTAAGGCTTATTTGATCGAATAGAAGTTTCATAATGGTTAGGTTGATGGACACACGTGGCATTTCAGCAACTTACCCCAAAACGACTTTATATCGGAGTTGTGCCTGTTGTCATAGATAGAGGACTCATCATGGATATAACCAGTTTTAGCACAGACATCGCCATTGAGGGCTTCCACCATTTTAAAGTAGTCAACTTGGCGGGGATTCCTATCCGTTTGGAGCAATCAGCCAATGAAGAAGAAGAAAATGTACTACTTTCAAATGAAGATGGCACTGCCCATGCTGTCACAGATGCTATAATGGCACAGCTACAAAGATGAGTCCCCTATCTATCCCTATTGCATGTTGTTCACATGCGTATCTGCCCTCTCTGCCTTCCATCTTTAAGGGCATGTATTTCCATTGTTAGAGCGGTCACTCGAATAGACAATCTTTTCCTTCAGTCACTTGTTTGGTGACTGTTGCTTAATGGTAGACTCGGCAAGATGACATAGTTGCACAAAACAAACAGCAGTAGTGGATCAATTAAGACAGCAACTAAGAGCGTTGACGAGCGAGGCTAAACTTCTCCTCTGTTTTAGTCAGATACGCAGATACTAAGTGTGACTGTGTGAGAGCAAAGTATTGCATCACGCTCATTTCAATATCTGCAGTGCCTACCTTTAACACATTTAAAAGTATGGTCTCTTTGATTAGATTTTTTGTTAAAAAAAAAACAACAACATATATTTCAAGTTATGTTTATATTATTTTGGAACACCCCATAAAAAATGTCAGTCCTCAAGCTGTGGAGCCAGAATGGGAAAACAAGGAATATAGTGGTGCCATCTACATTTCAAGAGGCTCTAGAGAAAGGTAGGGTCAAGTTCATATTAACAATTAATACTCATGCCAAATGTATTGCCACATTCAAACTGTAGGAACTGTGAAGCTTGGTCTCCCAGAGCGAGAATAATTGTTAGTATGTGCCTAGAAAGTGGATGTGCATATATCAGCGTCACAATGGTAAAATGTTGACAAAATGAACACACCTCATCCTTTCTGGAGACAGGTTATCGAAATGGCAGCACTACAGTAGCTAGCAAAATAGTGTACAAGCGATTGCTAACTAAGACCCAATGATGCCCTCCGACAAAATGACGGAGCCCATTCATTTTCAACAGGAGGAGGCGAGCATGGCGAGAGAAACTCGGTGAACATGGCGGGACTTAAGTTGGGGAAAGCTGAATATTATGCAATTGCTAGGTCATATTGCGGCGTGATTAACAAATCGAGGCTCACGATAGCTTCCAGCCTGTGCTGGATGGCTGTTGATACCTAGCACTACCAAGCATGCTGTCGGCTTGCTAGCACCCACATGGTGATCAATCAAGCGTTTTATCGGTTCATATGAACACGTTCTGTAATTGTAAACAGTTTTAGATGGCTAGCTTATCATCATGGCTAACTTCGGGGCAAAATAATTCACTCATTTACTGTTAATTAGCCACTGCAAATCTCTTTATTAGCAAACGTGACTCAGCCTCCAGAGGTGCAAGGTACCTCCAGTAATGTTGACTTTTTCACGTTTTATGGTGTCTACCTGTAACGGCTTTCCTCTTCCTCTTCATCCGAAGAGGAGGAGCATGGATTGAACCAAGACGCAGCATTGTGATAAGACATGATATTTAATAAACAAAACAGGAAACACGACGAACACTTGAATAACTACAAAACAACAAACGAAGTAGACAGACCTGGTGCGACGAACTTACATGTAACACGAAGAACGCAATAACAGGAAAACTGACTACATAAAACGAATGAACAAACAAAACCGAAACAGTCCCGTGTGGCGTAACATACACAGACACTGACACAGGAGACAACCACCCACAACAAACAATGTGAAAACACCTACCTTAATATGGCTCTCAATCAGAGGAAATGAAAACCACCTGCCTCTAATTGAGAACCATATCAGGTCACCCATTAACCAACACGAAACACATAACATAGACTGCCCACCCAAACTCACGCCCTGACCGACTAACACATACAAAATAACAGAAAACAGGTCAGGAACGTGACATAACCCCCCCCTCAAGGTGCGTACTCCGGACGCACCACCAAAAGTCTAGGGGAGGATCTGGGTGGGCATCTGACCACGGTGGTGGCTCAGGCTCTGGGCGAGGTCCCCACCCCACCATAGTCAATCCCAGCTTCCGTATTCCCCTCTGAATGACCACCCTCCTATTCCACCCACTTAATTTAAAGGGTACCGTCGAGATAAGGGGCAGCACCGGGATAAGGTAGCTCAGGACAGAGAGGTAGGTCAGGATAGAGAGGTAGGTCAGGATAGAGAGGTAGCTCAGGATAGAGGGGCAACTCCGGACTGAAGGGCAGCTCCGGACAGAGAGACAGCTCTGGACAGAGAGACAGCTCTGGACTGAGGGGCAGTTCTGGATGGCTGGCTCTGGCGGATCCTGGTTGGCTGGCTCTGGCGGATCCTGGCTGGCTGGCTCTGGCGGATCCTGGCTGGCTGGCTCTGGCGGATCCTGGCTGGCTGGCTCTGGCGGATCCTGGCTGGCTGACGGCTCTGGACGCTCATGGCTCGCTGACGGCTCTGGACGCTCATGGCTAGCTGACGGCTCTGGACGCTCATGGCTGGCTGACGGCTCTGGACGCTCATGGCTCGCTGACGGCTCTGGACGCTCATGGCTAGCTGACGGCTCTGGACGCTCATGGCTGGCTGACGGCTCTGGCTGATCCGGTCTGGCGGAAGGCTCTGGCTGATCCGGTCTGGCGGAAGGCTCTGGCTGATCCTGTCTGGCGGAAGGCTCTGGCTGATCCTGTCTGGCGGAAGGCTCTAGCGGCTCCTGTCTGGCGGAAGGCTCTAGCGGCTCCTGTCTGGCGGACGGCTCTGTAGGCTCATGGCAGACGGGCGGCTTTGCAGGCTCATGGCAGACGGGCGGCTTTGAAGGCTCAATACAGACGGGCAGTTCAGGCGCCGCTTGGCAGACGGGCAGTTCAGGCGCCGCTTGGCAGACGGGCAGTTCAGGCGCTGCTTGGCAGATGGGCAGTTCAGGCGCTGCTTGGCAGACAGGCAGTTCAGGCGCCGCTGGGCAGACGGCAGACTCTGACCGGCTGAGACGCACTCTAGGCCTGGTGCGTGGTACCGGAACTGGTGGTACCGGACTGGAGACACGCACCTCAAGGCTCGTGCGGGGAGCGGTAACAGGACACACTGAGTTCTCAAAGCGCACTATAGGACTGGTGCGTGGTACCGGGACTGGTGGTACCGGGCTGAGAGCACGCACCTCAGAATGAGTGCGGGGAGAAGGAACAGTGCGTACAGGACTCTGGAGACGCACAGGTGGCTTAGTGCGTGGTGCCGGAACTGGAGGCACTGGGCTGGAGACACGCACCATAGGGAGAGTGCGTGGAGGAGGAACAGGGCTCTGGAAATGCACTGGAAGCCTGGTGCGTGGTGTAGGCACTGGTGGTACTGGGCTGGGGCGGGGAGGTGGCGCCGGAAATACCGGACCGTGCAGGCGTACTGGCTCCCTTGAGCATTGAGCCTGCCCAACCTTACCTGGCTGAATGCTCCCCGTCGCCCGACCAGTGCGGGGAGGTGGAATAACCCGCACCGGGCTATGTAGGCGAACCGGGGACACCATGCGTAAGGCTGGTGCCATGTAAGCCGGCCCGAGGAGACGCACTGGTGGCCAGATATGTAGAGCCGGCTTCATGGCACTTGGCTCAATGCTCAATCTAGCCCTACCAGTGCGGGGAGGTGGAATAACCCGCACCGGGCTATGCACACGTACAGGAGACACCGTGCGCTCTACTGCGTAACACGGTGTCTGCCCGTACTCCCGCTCTCCACGGTTAGCCTGAGAAGTGGGCGCAGGTCTCCTACCTGCCCTTGGCCCACTACCTCTTAGCCCCCCCCCCAAGAAATTTTTGGGGTTTCTTCACGGCTTCCGTGCTAGCCGCGTACCTTCATAACTCCGGTCTTGAGCTTGATTCTCCGGCTTCCAGCCACGTCTCCTTGCTGCCTCCTCATATCGCCGCCTCTCTGCTTTCGCTGCCTCCAGCTCAGCTTTGGGACGGCGATATTCTCCCGGCTGTGCCCATGGACCTTTTCCGTCCAATATTTCCTCCCAACTCCAATAATCCTGTGTAGCAGGCCACTGCTCGAATTCACGCTGCTTGGTTCTGGTTCGGTGGGTGGTTCTGTAACGGCTTTCCTCTTCCTCTTCATCCGAAGAGGAGGAGCATGGATTGAACCAAGACGCAGCATTGTGATAAGACATGATATTTAATAAACAAAACAGGAAACACGACGAACACTTGAATAATTACAAAACAATAAACGACGTAGACAGACCTGGACGACGAACTTACATGAAACACGAAGAACGCACGAACAGGAAAAATGACTACATAAAACGAACAAACAAACAAAACCGAAACAGTCCCGTGTGGCGTAACATACACAGACACTGACACAGGAGACAACCACCCACAACAAACAATGTGAAAACACCTACCTTTTATGGCTGCAAGCCCGAGGTCGGTACACCTATGACAACATCCCCCACCCCCCCCACACTGATTAGCATCGCTAGCATAGCGTCACAATTAAATAGTAGCATCTAAATATCATTAAATCACAAGTCCAAGACACCAAATGAAAGATACAGATCTTGTGAATAAAGCCACCATTTCAGATTTTTAAAATGTTTTACAGGGAAGACAAAATATGTAAATCTATTAGCTAACCACGTTAGCAAAAGACACCATTTTTCTTTGTCCACCATTTTTTCTCTCCACCAGTAGCTATCACCAATTCGGCCAAATAAAGATATTGATAGCCACTAACCAAGAAAAAACCTCATCAGATGACAGTCTGATAACATATTTATTGTATAGGATAGGTTTTGTTAGAAAAATGTGCATATTTCAGGTATAAATCATAGTTTACAATTGCACCCACCATCACAACTCGACTAGAATAAATACACTGAGCAACGTGTATTACCTAATTACTAATCATAAAACATTTCTTAAAAATACACAGCTCACAGCAATGGAAAGACACAGATCTTGTGAATTCAGACAATATTTCAGATGTTCTAAGTGTTTTACAGCGAAAACACAATAAATCGTTATATTAGCATACCACATGTGCAAACGTTACCAGAGCATTGATTCTAGCCAAAGAGAGCGATAACGTAATCATCGCCAAAATATATTAATTTTTTCACTAACCTTCTCAGAATTCTTCCGATGACACTCCTGTAACATCATATTACAACATACATATAGAGTTTGTTCAAAAATGTGCATATTTAGCCACAAAAAACCGTGGTTATACAATGACAAAACTAGCAAAACTAGCCTGAAAATGTCGGGCGCCATATTTGACAGTGATCTTGTCTCATGATTAACTATTCATAAACTTGACTAAAAAAATATAAGTTGGACAGCTATCGAAAGACAAATTAGTTCTTAATGCAATCGCTGAATTACATTTCTAAAATTATCCTTACTGTGCAATACAGGGTTCGCCAAGCGAAGCTATACCAAAGAAAATGGCGGAATATGCGTTTAAAATTTTTCGACAGAACAACGATTTATCATCTTAAATATTTCTTACTATGAGGTGATCTTCCATCAGAATCTTGGGCAATGTATCCTTTCTTGGGTCTAATCTTCTTTTGGTCGAAAGATGTCCTCTTGTCCGTCGAAATGCCCACTAACGTTCGACCGGTACTGGAAACGTGCCCAAAGCTTCAAAGTGCATCACTAAGAATTGCCTCAAAATCGCACTAAACGGATATAAATTGCTATAAAACGGTTTAAATTAACTACCTTATGATGTCTTTAACACCTATAACGAGTAAAAACATGACCGGCGAAATATTACTGGCTAAACCCAAGCTTGGAAAGAGAGCAGGTCCAACGTCCATCGTGCGTCAGGCGCAGCAGGAAAAGAACGGTACATCCGGTCTTTGGCTTTTTATACAGGCCCTGATTGCGCAATCGACTCCATTCAAATTGTCACCTCTTACTGACATCTAGAGGAAGGCGTGGGCAGTGTTTGTATCCTCATAGGATTTACAGGGACTTTAAAACTGACCTGGGACCAGAGGCCAACATTTCTGAAATCTCACTCCATATCAGGAAAAGTGCTGTAGAATGAGTTCTGTTCCACTCAGAGACATAATTCAAACGGCTATAGAAACTAGAGAGTGTTTTCTATCCAATAATAACAATAATATGCATATTGTACGAGCAAGAATTGAGTACGAGGCCGTTTGAAATGGGCACCTTAAACAGAGCTACTCAATACTGCCCCTGCAGCCATAAAAAGTTAATATGGCTCTCAATCAGAGGAAATGAAAACCACCTGCCTCTAATTGAGAACCATATCAGGTCACCCATTAACCAACACGAAACATATAACATAGACTGCCCACCCAAACTCACGCCCTGACCGACTAACACATACAAAATAACAGAAAACAGGTCAGGAACGTGACACTACCATTTCTTAGCGTATTTGAGAGTGACGTGACAGAGATGGATGAAGACTAAATTCTTCAAGAACTCCACACCAACAACTTTATGGTGTTAATTAAAGGCGAGCGATGGGAGGACATCCAACAGAATCCAGGTGACAACACAAGAAAATATAGGTCCTAGTTGCAAACACTGTTGGTTGTGTTTCCCTGCTCAGACGTTGTATGCATCAACTAATGGTCGCGCACCACCTCATTGACTGTGAAGTCAGGCAACAGATTGCTAGAATATAATGTGTTTAGCTGATTCGTAAAATACCTATCCAGGCGTTGTAAGATCTTACATGCGTCAGCAACGTCTGAGCAGTGGAACACAGCCATTATCTTCAGGTGATCTCGTATTTAACCAGCAACGTCTGAGCAGTGGATCACAGCCATTATCTTCAGGTGATCTCGTATTTAACCATCAACGTCTGAGCAGTGGAACACAGCCATTATCTTCAGGTGATCTCGTATTTAACCATCAACGTCTGAGCAGTGGAACACAGCCATTATCTTCATGTGATCTCATATTTAACCATCAACGTCTGAGCAGTGGAACACAGCCATTATCTTCAGGTGATCTCGTATTTAACCATCAACATCTGAGCAGTGGATCACAGCCATTATCTTCAGGTGATCTCGTATTTAACCATCAACGTCTGAGCAGTGGAACACAGCCATTAGGTTATATCAATATACAGGTTATATCAATATATCATACAGGTTATATCAATATCATCATACAGGTTATATCAATATATCATACAGGTTATATCATACAGGTTATATCAATATATCATACAGGTTATATCAATATATCATACAGGTTATATCAATATATCATACAGGTTATATCAATATCATCATACAGGTTATATCAATATATCATACAGGTTATATCAATATATCATACAGGTTATATCAATATATCATACAGGTTATATCAATATCATCATACAGGTTATATCAATATCATCATACAGGTTATGTCAATATATCATACAGGTTATATCAATATATCATACAGGTTATATCAATATATCATACAGGTTATATCAATATATCATACAGGTTATGTCAATATATCATACAGGTTATATCAATATCATCATACAGGTTATATCAATATATCATACAGGTTATATCAATATCATCATACAGATTATATCAATATATCATACAGGTTATATCAATATCATCATACAGGTTATATCAATATATCATACAGGTTATATCAATATATCATACAGGTTATATCAATATATGATAGATTATAACAATATCATCATACTGGTTATATCAATATCATCATACAGATTATATCAATATATCATACAGGTTATATCAATATATCATACAGGTTATATCAATATCATCATACAGGTTATATCAATATATGATAGATTATAACAATATATCATGCAGATTATATGAATGGAAAACTAATTTTAGTGCACTAATTACTTTTTCATTTCCAATTTATCTAATTCATTAACATGTCTATTAACTTGCCCAAAAAAGCATGACTTTCTATTATCAAGAGGTCCAGCTAGCTGCATGTTAAATTCTGCCCGTTGGTTGTAATTGGCCAGGCTTGTTTATGGTTGCATGCAACAACCAATGTTTGCGTGCCACATCATCTACTGTGCAGTCGGGCAACAGGTTCCTATAACATATAATGTGGTTAGCTGATACGTAAAATACCTATCCAGGTTTTATAAGGTCTGGCATGCGTCAGCAACGTCTGAGCAGGGGAACACAACCATTATCTGCCAGCCTGTCTATATGCATGTCTGGACTGATAAGTGTTTGGTCTACACGTACCGCCTATACAGTTCTATAACGTGATCATTGCTGACACAGACTTGGGACTAAGTGAACTCAACCTAATCCTGATGTTTCTATTCTTGACCTCTCCGCTGTACCCCATCAGTGCTCATATACCTAATGCCCCTGGGGCAGACCAACAACAACCCACTTTGAATGGGTCTGGGCTAGCTGCCAGGTCAATAATGGCATGGCCAGAGAAAACACACACACATCCAAACAGGAAGCAGGCCCATTCTGATGACAAATCATGTCTGCTGGTAAGCTGAATTCACAGCTAGGGCTGAGACAGAGTTAACTGAGCCTATGAATTTTTACACAGTGAGGTGCCTGCGTGTACACAAAAATCACATACGCACGTCACAGGAGGTTGGTGGCACCTTAATTGGGGAGGACGGCCTCGTGGTAATGGCTGGAGCAGAATTAGTGGAATTGTATCAAAATACATACATTCATACCATTCCATTTGCTCTATTCCAGCCATTATTATGAGCCGTCCTCCCCTCAGCAGCCTCCACTGACGCACATACTGTACATACGCACACACAGCTTGGTGCAGTTAAGGAACGCTGACTTGGGAAGACTAATGATGTCAATGGCGTTCGCTAGGTTCTTTGTACTTTTACACAGTAAAACTCCTGCTCGCCTCCCTACCTCTGAAGAAGTACAGTTCCCGCTCAGCCCAGTCAAAACTGTTCGCTGCTCTGGCACCCCAATGGTGGAACAAACTCCCTCACGACGCCAGGTCAGCGGAGTCAATCACCACCTTCCGGAGACACCTGAAACCCCACCTCTTTAAGGAATACCTAGGATAGGATAAAGTAATCCTTCTAACCCCCCCCCCCCCCCCCCCCTTAAAAGATTTAGATGCACTATTGTAAAGTGGCTGTTCCACTGGATATCATAAGGTGAATGCACCAATTTGTAAGTCGCTCTGGATAAGAGCGTCTGCTAAATGACTTAAATGTAATGTAAATGTAAATGTAAAACATCAACTGAAATAAACACCAAACTGTCATGAACACAACTGATATAAATGTCCAGTTCTATGTGTTCCAATGTGTGAATGCCTTGTTATTGTTGCTCTGACGCACCTTCAGACTAGTACTCTACTGGAAACACTATCAAAGTACTCTACTGGAAACACTATCAAAGTACTCTACTGGAAACACTATCAAAGTACTCTACTGGAAACACTATCAAAGTACTCTACTGGAAACACTATCAAAGTACTCTACTGGAAACACTATCAAAGTACTCTACTGGAAACACTATCAAAGTACTCTACTGGAAACACTATCAAAGACTGTTGCAGAGCATGAATTAAATGAAGACTATTGCCAGGGAATATGGGCTTCCTTGTATATACTGTATGCTCTGTCTATAAGGGTCAGACTTATACTGAGAGACATCCTCGTATATACTGTATGCTCTGTCTATAAGGGTCAGACTTATACTGAGAGACATCCTCGTATATACTGTATGCTCTGTCTATAAGGGTCCGATTTATACTGAGAGACATCCTCGTATATACTGTATGCTCTGTCTATAAGGGTCAGACTTATACTGAGAGACATCCTCGTATATACTGTATGCTCTGTCTATAAGGGTCAGACTTATACTGAGAGACATCCTCGTATATACTGTATGCTCTGTCTATAAGGGTCAGACATACTGAGAGACATCCTCGTATATACTGTATGCTCTGTCTATAAGGGTCAGACTTATACTGAGAGACATCCTCGTATATACTGTATGCTCTGTCTATAAGGGTCAGACATACTGAGAGACATCCTCGTATATACTGTATGCTCTGTCTATAAGGGTCAGACTTATACTGAGAGACATCCTCGTATATACTGTATGCTCTGTCTATAAGGGTCCGATTTATACTGAGAGACATCCTCGTATATACTGTATGCTCTGTCTATAAGGGTCAGACTTATACTGAGAGACATCCTCGTATATACTGTATGCTCTGTCTATAAGGGTCAGACATACTGAGAGACATCCTCGTATATACTGTATGCTCTGTCTATAAGGGTCAGACATACTGAGAGACATCCTCGTATATACTGTATGCTCTGTCTATAAGGGTCAGATTTATACTGAGAGACATCCTCGTATATACTGTATGCTCTGTCTAAAGGGTCAGACTTATACTGAGAGACATCCTCGTATATACTGTATGCTCTGTCTATAAGGGTCAGACATACTGAGAGACATCCTCGTATATACTGTATGCTCTGTCTATAAGGGTCAGACTTATACTGAGAGACATCCTCGTATATACTGTATGCTCTGTCTATAAGGGTCAGACTTATACTGAGAGACATCCTCGTATATACTGTATGCTCTGTCTATAAGGGTCAGACATACTGAGAGACATCCTCGTATATACTGTATGCTCTGTCTATAAGGGTCAGACTTATACTGAGAGACATCCTCGTATATACTGTATGCTCTGTCTATAAGGGTCAGACATACTGAGAGACATCCTCGTATATACTGTATGCTCTGTCTATAAGGGTCAGACTTATACTGAGAGACATCCTCGTATATACTGTATGCTCTGTCTATAAGGGTCAGACATACTGAGAGACATCCTCGTATATACTGTATGCTCTGTCTATAAGGGTCCGATTTATACTGAGAGACATCCTCGTATATACTGTATGCTCTGTCTATAAGGGTCAGACTTATACTGAGAGACATCCTCGTATATACTGTATGCTCTGTCTATAAGGGTCAGACATACTGAGAGACATCCTCGTATATACTGTATGCTCTGTCTATAAGGGTCAGATTTATACTGAGAGACATCCTCGTATATACTGTATGCTCTGTCTAAAGGGTCAGACTTATACTGAGAGACATCCTCGTATATACTGTATGCTCTGTCTATAAGGGTCAGACATACTGAGAGACATCCTCGTATATACTGTATGCTCTGTCTATAAGGGTCAGACTTATACTGAGAGACATCCTCGTATATACTGTATGCTCTGTCTATAAGGGTCAGACATACTGAGAGACATCCTCGTATATACTGTATGCTCTGTCTATAAGGGTCAGACATACTGAGAGACATCCTCGTATATACTGTATGCTCTGTCTATAAGGGTCAGACTTATACTGAGAGACATCCTCGTATATACTGTATGCTCTGTCTATAAGGGTCAGACATACTGAGAGACATCCTCGTATATACTGTATGCTCTGTCTATAAGGGTCAGACATACTGAGAGACATCCTCATATATACTGTATGCTCTGTCTATAAGGGTCAGACTTATACTGAGAGACATCCTCGTATATACTGTATGCTCTGTCTATAAGGGTCAGACATACTGAGAGACATCCTCGTATATACTGTATGCTCTGTCTATAAGGGTCAGACATACTGAGAGACATCCTCGTATATACTGTATGCTCTGTCTATAAGGGTCAGACTTATACTGAGAGACATCCTCGTATATACTGTATGCTCTGTCTATAAGGGTCAGACATACTGAGAGACATCCTCGTATATACTGTATGCTCTGTCTATAAGGGTCAGATTTATACTGAGAGACATCCTCGTTTATACTGTATGCTCTGTCTATAAGGGTCAGACATACTGAGAGACATCCTCGTATATACTGTATGCTCTGTCTATAAGGGTCAGACTTATACTGAGAGACATCCTCATATATACTGTATGCTCTGTCTATAAGGGTCAGACATACTGAGAGACATCCTCGTATATACTGTATGCTCTGTCTATAAGGGTCAGACTTATACTGAGAGACATCCTCGTTTATACTGTATGCTCTGTCTATAAGGGTCAGACATACTGAGAGACATCCTCGTATATACTGTATGCTCTGTCTATAAGGGTCAGACATACTGAGAGACATCCTCGTATATACTGTATGCTCTGTCTATAAGGGTCAGATTTATACTGAGAGACATCCTCGTATATACTGTATGCTCTGTCTATAAGGGTCAGACATACTGAGAGACATCCTCATATATACTGTATGCTCTGTCTATAAGGGTCAGACTTATACTGAGAGACATCCTCGTATATACTGTATGCTCTGTCTATAAGGGTCAGACTTATACTGAGAGACATCCTCGTATATACTGTATGCTCTGTCTATAAGGGTCAGACTTATACTGAGAGACATCCTCGTATATACTGTATGCTCTGTCTATAAGGGTCAGACATACTGAGAGACATCCTCGTATATACTGTATGCTCTGTCTATAAGGGTCAGACATACTGAGAGACATCCTCGTATATACTGTATGCTCTGTCTATAAGGGTCAGACATACTGAGAGACATCCTCGTATATACTGTATGCTCTGTCTATAAGGGTCAGATTTATACTGAGAGACATCCTCGTTTATACTGTATGCTCTGTCTATAAGGGTCAGACATACTGAGAGACATCCTCGTATATACTGTATGCTCTGTCTATAAGGGTCAGACTTATACTGAGAGACATCCTCATATATACTGTATGCTCTGTCTATAAGGGTCAGACATACTGAGAGACATCCTCGTATATACTGTATGCTCTGTCTATAAGGGTCAGACTTATACTGAGAGACATCCTCATATATACTGTATGCTCTGTCTATAAGGGTCAGACTTATACTGAGAGACATCCTCGTATATACTGTATGCTCTGTCTATAAGGGTCAGACATACTGAGAGACATCCTCGTATATACTGTATGCTCTGTCTATAAGGGTCAGATTTATACTGAGAGACATCCTCGGGTGGGGTGCAACGATACAACGTTGCAGACAGAAATACAATGCATAAAGAAGGAGGATTCCCTATTTTACATGGAACTGAATCATTTATGTTCTACACAACATATTTCTACATGAATGTCCTGTGTTGCACCCTCCAGCACTCCCTCAGTCCCTGTTGGATTTCTTGGTCAGATGGTCTGGGAGCTCCACTCACACCAGCCAACTCTGTCATGTTGATTCAATTAGTCATGGGATTAGTTGCGAGACAGGCAAACACACACACACACACACACACACATACATACATACACCACAGAGTGAGAGGATGGAGCTGAATCAAAAGTGAATGTCTCACTGGCTGTGTATATATGTGGTGACAGGCACTGGAGCTCGTTTAGAGCAGTGAGCTTTCCCAGGCCAGTCCAACTCAGCTCTTAAACTGAAAGTTACCCACAAGCCCCTTCTCCTCCTGAATAATTATTGACTAATGTAACAAATGAAATACCTCCCAAATTCAATGTTTAACTGTTACTGAGGTTTATGTCTGGTAAAACAACAAGGGGAATGTTGAGGCTTACCCGTAGTCTGATAAGGAATGCGCTGTTTGCATCGCTGAGGAGTGCCCAGGAAAGAATTCAATCCAATTGTTAGATGCTTCCACCCCCCCCCCCCCCCCCCCCCCCCCAAATCCAAATCATACTGCAAGCCAACATCATGTATAGGCTAGTGCTTATGAAGAACGGAGTAACAGCAATGCATGAAATCAACATTCTACATGTAGAAACCGGATTGTGTTTCCGAATATGATGTGCAAGTGACATCGTCCTAACGTCCTAATTCATACTTACAGGTCATACCTAATCTTTTCAATGGGCTTGAAGATCATATCATCAAATTGATGAAAACATGGTCATTTAAGATATATATATATATATACAATTATGTGTTTGTCGATTTACTTTTGTCAGATGCCATTTATGACGTTTTTGCGCTGAAGACCATTGTGCTACGTTTTTTCCCATTGAATACCATTCAAAAAGCCTACAAAAGTAAAAAAGAAAATACAAGACTACTTCCTGAAAACGACCCTTCGCTAAGCCCCGTCCCAGAATTTTGGGCAACCAATTGCAGCGCTCCGACGGATAGCAACTGTCGCTAACCAAGCTTATGTTTGACCTACCTCGAACAAACTCTAGTTTCAAACACACGGAAGCCATGGCAAATACAGAGTTTATAATTGTTTCTATTGTTTATATGGCTAAATAGTTGATCAGTCCACCAGGGGTACTTGCAACAAAGCTTGTTTATGGAGTATTTTTCAAACTCGAAATTATAGTTATTTGCATTGTTTGCTAGCTGGTTATATTTTAGCTAGTTCTCATTGACTACCTATGAAAACGTCGCTGATGCTAGCTAGCCAGTTAATGTAACTTGTTTTCTCCAAACAATATGTCATTTATAAATGTCATCGTATTTGCAAACAACTGTAATGCAGTTCAGATTAAATTTCCATCAGATCTTATTTGATACTTCTATTGGATCAAGGCCTCACATAGCAAATTAGCAATTACATTTTATGTTGACTA
The DNA here is from genome assembly GCF_016432855.1 of Salvelinus namaycush. NCBI lineage: Eukaryota > Metazoa > Chordata > Actinopteri > Salmoniformes > Salmonidae > Salvelinus > Salvelinus namaycush. The sequence continues at coordinate 2,546,927 of NC_052336.1, forward strand.
AATTCAACACTCTCATTGACCTCCATAGAAAACATCCCGCTTCCAATGTTCACGCTGTATTTTGGGACATATTTTGGGGCAGTCAGCTCTATTGCTACACCTCTTCCTCAGCCATCTCAGATGTTTTTATTTACATTTAAGTCATTTAGCAGACGCTCTTATCCAGAGCGACTTACAAATTGGAAAGTTCATACATATTCATCCTGGTCCCCCCGTGGGGAATGAACCCACAACCCTGGCGTTGCAAGCGCCATGCTCTACCAACTGAGCCACACGGGACCAAGTGAATAACATAATTTTTCCCATGAGGGACGACTCGTCTGGATAGGTTCCACAATAAACCTACAAACATAAACATAGTTTCACATACAACACATAACGAAAACAGAGGTCATCATAGACATGGGCAGGAGAACAGGAGTCCTCCTAACTGAGTTCTGAATGGGTAGTAGAACAGGAGTCCTCCTAACTGAGTTCTGAATGGGCAGTAGAACAGGAGTCCTCCTAACTGAGTTCTGAATGGGTAGTAGAACAGGAGTCCTCCTAACTGAGTTCTGAATGGGTAGTAGAACAGGAGTCCTCCTAACTGAGTTCTGAATGGGTAGTAGAACAGGAGTCCCCCTAACTGAGTTCTGAATGGGTAGTAGAACAGGAGTCCTCCTAACTGAGTTCTGAATGGGTAGTAGAACAGGAGTCCTCCTAACTGAGTTCTGAATGGGTAGTAGAACAGGAGTCCCCCTAACTGAGTTCTGAATGGGTAGTAGAACAGGAGTCCCCCTAACTGAGTTCTGAATGGGTAGTAGAACAGGAGTCCTCCTAACTGAGTTCTGAATGGGTAGTAGAACAGGAGTCCTCCTAACTGAGTTCTGAATGGGTAGTAGAACAGGAGTCCCCCTAACTGAGTTCTGAATGGGTAGTAGAACAGGAGTCCTCCTAACTGAGTTCTGAATGGGTAGTAGAACAGGAGTCCCCCTAACTGAGTTCTGAATGGGTAGTAGAACAGGAGTCCTCCTAACTGAGTTCTGAATGGGTAGTAGAACAGGAGTCCTCCTAACTGAGTTCTGAATGGGTAGTAGAACAGGAGTCTTCCTAACTGAGTTCTGAATGGGTAGTAGAACAGGAGTCCTCCTAACTGAGTTCTGAATGGGTAGTAGAACAGGAGTCCTCCTAACTGAGTTCTGAATGGGTAGTAGAACAGGAGTCCTCCTAACTGAGTTCTGAATGGGTAGTAGAACAGGAGTCCCCCTAACTGAGTTCTGAATGGGTAGTAGAACAGGAGTCCCCCTAACTGAGTTCTGAATGGGTAGTAGAACAGGAGTCCTCCTAACTGAGTTCTGAATGGGTAGTAGAACAGGAGTCCTCCTAACTGAGTTCTGAATGGGTAGTAGAACAGGAGTCCCCCTAACTGAGTTCTGAATGGGTAGTAGAACAGGAGTCCTCCTAACTGAGTTCTGAATGGGTAGTAGAACAGGAGTCTTCCTAACTGAGTTCTGAATGGGTAGTAGAACAGGAGTCCTCCTAACTGAGTTCTGAATGGGTAGTAGAACAGGAGTCCTCCTAACTGAGTTCTGAATGGGTAGTAGAACAGGAGTCCCCCTAACTGAGTTCTGAATGGGTAGTAGAACAGGAGTCCCCCTAACTGAGTTCTGAATGGGTAGTAGAACAGGAGTCCTCCTAACTGAGTTCTGAATGGGTAGTAGAACAGGAGTCCTCCTAACTGAGTTCTGAATGGGTAGTAGAACAGGAGTCCCCCTAACTGAGTTCTGAATGGGTAGTAGAACAGGAGTCCTCCTAACTGAGTTCTGAATGGGTAGTAGAACAGGAGTCCCCCTAACTGAGTTCTGAATGGGTAGTAGAACAGGAGTCCTCCTAACTGAGTTCTGAATGGGTAGTAGAACAGGAGTCCTCCTAACTGAGTTCTGAATGGGTAGTAGAACAGGAGTCCCCCTAACTGAGTTCTGAATGGGTAGTAGAACAGGAGTCCTCCTAACTGAGTTCTGAATGGGTAGTAGAACAGGAGTCCTCCTAACTGAGTTCTGAATGGGTAGTAGAACAGGAGTCCTCCTAACTGAGTTCTGAATGGGTAGTAGAACAGGAGTCCTCCTAACTGAGATCTGAATGGGTAGTAGAACAGGAGTCCTCCTAACTGAGTTCTGAATGGGTAGTAGAACAGGAGTCCTCCTAACTGAGTTCTGAATGGGTAGTAGAACAGGAGTCCTCCTAACTGAGTTCTGAATGGGTAGTAGAACAGGAGTCCCCTAACTGAGTTCTGAATGGTAGTAGAACAGGAGTCCCCTAACTGAGTTCTGAATGGGTAGTAGAACAGGAGTCCCCTAACTGAGTTCTGAATGGGCAGTAGAACAGGAGTCCTCCTAACTGAGTTCTGAATGGGTAGTAGAACAGGAGTCCTCCTAACTGAGTTCTGAATGGGTAGTAGAACAGGAGTCCCCTAACTGAGTTCTGAATGGGCAGTAGAACAGGAGTCCTCCTAACTGAGTTCTGAATGGGTAGTAGAACAGGAGTCCTCCTAACTGAGTTCTGAATGGGTAGTAGAACAGGAGTCCCCTAACTGAGTTCTGAATGGGTAGTAGAACAGGAGTCCTCTAACTGAGTTCTGAATGGGTAGTAGAACAGGAGTCTTCCTAACTGAGTTCTGAATGGGTAGTAGAACAGGAGTCCTCCTAACTGAGTTCTGAATGGGTAGTAGAACAGGAGTCCTCCTAACTGAGTTCTGAATGGGTAGTAGAACAGGAGTCCTCCTAACTGAGTTCTGAATGGGTAGTAGAACAGGAGTCCTCCTAACTGAGTTCTGAATGGGTAGTAGAACAGGAGTCCCCTAACTGAGTTCTGAATGGTAGTAGAACAGGAGTCCCCTAACTGAGTTCTGAATGGGTAGTAGAACAGGAGTCCCCTAACTGAGTTCTGAATGGGCAGTAGAACAGGAGTCCTCCTAACTGAGTTCTGAATGGGTAGTAGAACAGGAGTCCCCTAACTGAGTTCTGAATGGGTAGTAGAACAGGAGTCCTCCTAACTGAGTTCTGAATGGGTAGTAGAACAGGAGTCTTCCTAACTGAGTTCTGAATGGGTAGTAGAACAGGAGTCCTCCTAACTGAGTTCTGAATGGGTAGTAGAACAGGAGTCTTCCTAACTGAGTTCTGAATGGGCAGTAGAACAGGAGTCCTCCTAACTGAGTTCTGAATGGGTAGTAGAACAGGAGTCTTCCTAACTGAGTTCTGAATGGGTAGTAGAACAGGAGTCCCCTAACTGAGTTCTGAATGGGTAGTAGAACAGGAGTCCTCCTAACTGAGTTCTGAATGGGTAGTAGAACAGGAGTCCTCCTAACTGAGTTCTGAATGGGTAGTAGAACAGGAGTCCTCCTAACTGAGTTCTGAATGGGTAGTAGAACAGGAGTCCTCCTAACTGAGTTCTGAATGGGTAGTAGAACAGGAGTCCTCCTAACTGAGTTCTGAATGGGTAGTAGAACAGGAGTCCTCCTAACTGAGTTCTGAATGGGTAGTAGAACAGGAGTCTTCCAGTAGTTAGCTCCTACCTGAGTTCTGAATAAGCAGTCTAGAAGCTCTTTCTCAGGTCAGAATCACAGTGTGATACCAATATGTTGTGATGTTGCTAGCTACTGTTAGCTCTATGTATAGGACTGTTTTACAATCCCACAAACAGTGGCCTTTTCTGTTGTGAAATCGTGTGGAACATTCCTTGCTGTCAATCACTCAAACTGCCAACTTAAAAGGGGTGGGCTAAATTCAAACGAATCCAGGCATCCTGCAGAAATGTGAAATGGCTGGAATCGAGGAAACATACTTTAGACTACTTCAGAAAATGTACTATTTCTAGTCTAATCTAATGTTGTAATTTATAGGTTGAGCTCTCCTGGACAAGATCCTCTGCTGAAAGCATGTATGCCAATGAAAATGTCCAAATATCTAATATTATGTCAAGAAAGAATGTGGGGGAATAAAGGGGGTATTCAATTCAAACCAAAACACAATACAAGGCTTCTCCTGTGAATTAATGGAAAAACATACTGTTTTAGACAGAGGTGCGGAGATACAGTGTTACGGCCGAAGTGTTTGACTGGGATGTGATCCATGTTCTGTCGGCCACTCTGGGAAGACAGCCCTGTGTGTGTGTGGGCAGTGGACCCACACCCACACTAACATGCAGGGCAGTGGACCCACACCCACACTAACATGCAGGGCAGTGGACCTACACTAACATGCAGGGCAGTGGACCCACACCCACACTAACATGCAGGGCAGTGGACCCACACCCACACTAACATGCAGGGCAGTGGACCCACACCCACACTAACATGCAGGGCAGTGGACCCACACCCACACTAACACGCAGGGCAGTGGACACACACCCACACTAACACGCAGGGCAGTGGACCCACACCCACACTAACATGCAGGGCAGTGGACCCACACCCACACTAACATGCAGGGCAGTGGACCCACACCCACACTAACATGCAGGGCAGTGGACCCACACCCACACTAACATGCAGGGCAGTGGACCCACACCAACATGCAGGGCAGTGGACCCACACCCACACTAACATGCAGGCCAGTGGACCCACACCCACACTAACATGCAGGGCAGTGGACCCACACCACACTAACATGCAGGGCAGTGGACCCACACCCACACGCAGGGCAGTGGACCCACACCCACACTAACATGCAGGGCAGTGGACCCACACTAACATGCAGGGCAGTGGACCCACACTAACATGCAGGGCAGTGGACCCACACTAACATGCAGGGCAGTGGACCCACACTACCATGCAGGGCAGTGGACCCACACCCACACTAACATGCAGAGCAGTGGACCCACACCCACACTAACATGCAGGGCAGTGGACCCACACTAACATGCAGGGCAGTGGACCCACACTAACATGCAGGGCAGTGGACCCACACTAACATGCAGGGCAGTGGACCCACACTAACATGCAGGGCAGTGGACCCACACTCAGTTCTCTGGCACCAGCTACAACGTAACCCCAGAGAGAGTAGCCTATAGAATGATTATTACAATGGGACTCATTCTTTATCATTAGAAAACACCTGGAAACATAGCAATGTCATACAGATTCTACACAGAATGATGGATGCATTAATGTCTATGTTTTGACATGAGTTTGCTAGTGCTATGTGGTATGTTTTTCTCATCATGCCTATTAGTTGTGACTTAGTTCTATGTCGGCTATGTCATTTTGAGACGGGTCTGCTCAGCCTCCTTGTTCAGATCATTTCTGGCGCCAATGGAACTGTGCCCATTCTCCCACATCACATACAGACAGGTCTATACAACATAAGTGAAATTCAAGAGCTTGTTAAGGTGAAGCAGCCAGTGTGTCTGCCTGTTCCTTGTTCCGAGGCCAGGTGTTTCTCTATCTAACGGCTGTGATAGAGCCGCCAGGGAAGTCACCCCTAGAGCGGGCAGACACAGGGAGTGGTGGGTGAAGAGAAAGAGAGAGAGTGGTATTAGAGGGGAGGCGTGAGAAACGTATTCTAGTGGGCACACAGACGGCTGCTGGCACTTGCTGGCACACTGACCTGGCAATTAGCCTCTGACTCACAACACCCACAGCACACTCCTCTGACTGGCCAGTGAGGGAACAGAGAGAAACAGAGAGAGAGACACTCACAGCACACTCCTCTGACTGGCCAGTGAGGGAACAGAGAGAAACAGAGAGAGAGACACCCACAGCACACTCCTCTGACTGGCCAGTGAGGGAACAGAGAGAAACAGAGAGAGAGACACTCACAGCACACTCCTCTGACTGGCCAGTGAGGGAACAGAGAGAAACAGAGAGAGAGACACTCACAGCACACTCCTCTGACTGGCCAGTGAGGGAACAGAGAGAAACAGAGAGAGAGACACTCACAGCACACTCCTCTGACTGGCCAGTGAGGGAACAGAGAGAAACAGAGAGAGAGACACTCACAGCACACTCCTCTGACTGGCCAGTGAGGGAACAGAGAGAAACAGAGAGAGAGAGACACTCACAGCACACTCCTCTGACTGGCCAGTGAGGGAACAGAGAGAAACAGAGAGAGAGACACCCACAGCATGCTCCTCTGACTGGCCAGTGAGGGAACAGAGCTAGGTCCATGTAACAGACAATATGAAGTACATTGACAA